>NC_072731.1:208035731-208338892 GCF_026930045.1 Uloborus diversus
TTACATATTAAGGTGACTGCTTCTTTTTTCAAAATTAAATATTTGTACAAACTTTGTTGGATTACTTATTTAAAGGAAAAAAAACTGAGTTGTTTTTTGAAGAAAATGTATTTTTGTTTGCAGTTACTCATTGGCTTTGAAAGGGGTCTCGTAGTTCTATGGGATCTCAGAAATAAAGCTGCTGATGCAAGGTTTAACAGTAGTGAGGTTTGAGATTTCTTTACCTATACTTTTACTTAGCTATGTTTTTAAGGCACCTTAACATTTACTAAAAACCCTGCCAATTGTAGATACTGATGTTCATTTTTCACAGAAGTTTTATATGAAGAAAAGTTTAATCAAATTTCAATTTTGTGTATAATTAAACCCTTTTTTTCTGTTAAAAAATCTAACTCAGGCTTGTAACATTCAGCCTATAAGACTTTATTTAAGACCCTAGCTAGATAATATCGAGTCTATATTATAGCCGCATGCCTTGTGCGGATACATTTGATGCCGTGCAATACATTTACTACAGATACGTGCATTGGCTGAAAATTGTTAATAATATCCCTATTAAATACTGAATATCTTTAAAATTTGAAGATAAATTAATGAAAAATGTTCATTATTGCTTTCACAAATGCATGATTAACGGTAAAAGGCATTTTCTTTCTAAAAATTTTAAATACCCACTGCATGTTGATTTTTCATTCTGCAGATAGTTTTGATCTATGTGTGCAGATACTTTATATTGTTATCTTACTTTGTTTAAGACATGTTTGTGTGTCTCAAAATATTTATTGTAGATAACTCTTCTTTATTAAGTAAATATTTTTATCGGCCCATTTATTTTTATTATGGTGATGCTTGATTGCATAACAGTTGGGAATAAATAGTCTGAATGGTTGGTACTATGTATCTCTGCTTTAAAGTAGAAACACCTGTGAAATCTGCGGTTTTTCCTTTTTTTTTTTTTTTTTTTTTTAATTGTACCATGTTTCAAAAAAAAGTGTAGTTGTGAAAAAAGTTAGGCTGAAACAACATAATTGGGTATGCTGATGTGATTTGATGAGTTTTGTAAATTGATAATATTTTAGCACTGGGTACCAATCTGTACTTGTAATAATGTTCATTGATACTCAGGGGCTTGGGGTCACACAAACGTAAGTACACCCACCGTAAATTTTCAATGACACAAAGTCGTATCAGCCGTTACAATTATGCTTTTGTAAACAAGATAAACATTGTACGTAGATATGCATGCACAAATCAGAACTCCAGCCAGGTGGACATATGCTCTTGTGACCCTTAAATGTGTTGAAGTCTGATATACCTCTACACAAAAGTAACAGAAATTTAAAAAAAAGTGTAGTTATGCATGTGTGACCCCAAGCCCCCAAATTGTGAAAGCATTTAAAAGAACTTGTCAGTCCCAAAATTGAAATTCTTGTAGAGAGAGAATGAAAAAATAAAGGCTTGATACATTTACGATGATATCACTTGCCTACTCCAGGCTCAGGCCTTAATGCAAATGAAGGCAGTTGCCACTTAGCTGCTAAAATATAAAATGTCATCTGGAGTGGGTGTTGATCTGGTTCAAGCTCAATATCCTATATTTGGAATGTTGAGATCTCTAGCTATAATTTATACTTTTCTCTCAATTCTGAAGTCCTCCGAAAGAATGTGAGGGAGCCAAGTCTGTAATTTTTACTGTGTGGCGCACTGTCATAACATTTGGTAAGACAGTCAGTTACAGTTGTACATGCTGAAGATGTTTAGACAGCTTGCTGGTGAGTTGATGACATTTTGCAGTTAGTGGTACTGCCTATGTTCAATAGGGTGGTTCAAAATTTCGAAGGTGAAAATTTTTTGAGTCCTACCCTCCCATTTTGTTCCAATGTATTAAAAAATAAATCAAACAAAATTTGAAAACATTTCGATAATATTTAGAGGTAGCTCAACGCAGATAAAGTTTTCATCATTGCTGAATAGAACTCGTACGACACACAACCATTGACCTCACTAAGGTAAAATACAATTGCTATTTTTATTAACAAGAAAACAATTGCTTTATAAAATTGCTATTTTATATAGAGACTTAACAATAGCCATTTATGAAAATAATTTTGTAAATACAAGTAAATACATAAAATCTATTCCTTTAACAGTCATGATCGAATAAATTTTCAACTTGTTGCTTATGTTTGTATTGTTAATTGTTTTGGTTTTGTTTTCACTACTGTTGGAATGACAGTTTGCACTTATTTTTGAAATGCATATGTCTCTTTACTTTAAAATAACTGAGCATGGCAAATACATCAATTAGATCGAAATCAGAGGTTTATCTTCTTAGTTCAACCATATGTAAGCTGACGGGTTGTAAACTACCTTCAATTCGTATGGCATTGGGGTATGTTTCTTCATAACCATTAAAGAAAACCGTCAGAGAATCTTCAAGAAATACAATTGAAGAAATAACAAAATTTTGGCAGAAAGCCATAATACCCGTACAGAGACCCCAAAACTGTCAGCCCGAGTTAGAAAACTTTATTAACAATTAAAGTTATTGAAAAAAAAAACAGAAGAACAATGACACAAAAAAAAAAAATAAGGTGAGCTTTGCAGGACTGGGGCCTAACTGACAAAGTTCCTGCAATGTGCTTTGACACAACGAGTGTCAATAACGCGGAAAGCAAGGGTACTACATTGTGGAATTAATTATTGGTGCGGTGTTTAATAAATGTTTGGGTTTTTCTTCCGCACCAGACTTTTTAAAACAATTCCAGGCCTACTGGGAATTCACAGACAAAGACAAATACATCATAGGCATCAACAATAAGGACATTATAGCACAAGTGACAGATGTAAAGGATGATACAATAGTACTTGCTGAACGATTACTACATGACACGCAGGCGAGAGATGATTATAGAGAATGTCTTGAACTATGCTTAAAATACTTCTCGGTAATGCTCCTCCACATGGTATCAAATTTGTAGCACCTGGGGCTATGGCATTATGCTAGATTGATGTCCAAAATTTTGTATTGTTTCAAAATATGGATGTTTAGCTGTCAATTTACCATCACGTCAATAGAAGAAAAGGGATTGCAAAAAATATGCATATTTGTTGTACATGTGTATTTAAAGGTTTGGATGACTGTTTCTATGCCTTAAAATGCACCATATAACGATTTTAATGAAATCTTTATTGAAGTATAAAAAGATTGATGAAGACATAAGCAAACCTGCAGCGCAGAAATTTACCAATCACCTGCAGTATTTGTCAGAAGAGCTTGTGGCATTAGCCCTTTTTGCCAATAAAGTGCCACACTGCATTAAAAGACAGATGGTGAAGGCAATGAATGAAGTAAACGGGAAAAAATAATGTGGTGAAGCGCCCTAAGATTTTGCTAAAACATTTTATGGGTATGAAATTTGAAGAACTTGTGACAAAGGTGTCAATTTCATTTTTTCAAAGCATGGGTTTACCTGATACCTTCATTCACGTAGATCCAGAAATCTGGGATTAGGAGGATTTTAAGAAAGCAAAACGAATTATTCAAGGAATTTCAGTGGTTAATGACAATGCTGAAAGGGGTATAGCCCTTATAAAAGAGTGATATGGGAAAAATGACACGCAATGAAGAACAATTCCAATTCTTGTTGCAAGTTGTCTCAGAACATTGACGAGCTTATCCCAGATGTAAAAAGCAGAGTTTGTAATGTGTACTAAGGAAAGTCATATACATAACTGTTGAAATATTATTATTACGTAACTATTTTTAACTTAAAAAATGCTGGCAAATTCAATTAAATTAATTATATACTTTTCCTAGCGTCAATTTTATTTCTATCTGCATTTATGGCATAAAATGGTGAATCGCGAAACTTTGAGGCTGTTGAGCTACCTCTAAATGTTAAAATTATGAGCCCAAACTTCACAATAATTATTTTTTACTCAGATAGAACCAAATGAGGGGGTAAGACCAATAAAAATCAGGAATTTTTAAAAAAGGGCCTTTTTTGGACCACCCTAATGTTCAAGTGTTTAAAGTGTCATTTATCCAGGGATGCCAAGAGCCAAAGCAAGCCCCATGTCAATTTTATCACCTGCTCACCTCCCCCTCAGCTTTAACCGTTTACAGTCGCACCATTCCAATTCCAAGCCGGGACCCTATTGTTCAACTTGGCCAACAGCCCTATATTCATAAACAACCTTCAGCCACATACTGTGTATTTCTTTCATCAAGGTCTTCAAAGCTATATTGTCCATCCATGGCCTGCTGGATTTTTTTGCTCCTGTAAAGCATATTTTGAACATTTTGTAGTTCAACTTCAGCTGGATCAAAATATCAACGAATGATTATTCGTTAGATTCTTGTCACACTCTATCACAGAGGAAGATTTAATTCAATAGCCTTGATGCCTTTCAAGCATTAGCTTGGTTTTGCAATCGTAGTGAACTTACGAACTATTGTGATTATCTCTTTTTCTATCAGTAAGGCTTTTTTATTCTGAATTTGTGATTATTTGCTCATATATAGAAACCTTTTGCACATTTTAAATTCCATGTCCAACTCCCAAATTTTTCCATGTGCTTATTTTCTGTTTCTTGCAGAAGAATGTTGTTTTAGAATTGTATAATCGTGAAACATGTTTACTTTTTCTTTGAAATCCTTCGTATTAAAATCTGATGTTTATTGAGATTTATTACATTTTCAGTCCACTAGTTTAAAGTCAGTAACATGGCAACTAGAAGGTAGACAATTTCTCTGTAGTCAAGGTGAAGGTAGCCTTACGACGTGGAATGTTAAAGTTGCAAACAAACCTGTCTCAGTTGTTTATCCACATGGTAAGTCAAGTCTAAATGTTTTCTATCAATTTGAAGAAATTATTATAGTTAGAATATTATTGGCATTGTTGTATTACTGCTACTGTATTGTAATTGTTATATTATCAATATTACTGTCATTATTTTATTTTGATTTGATTTGAAGGAAAATATTTATTCTTTAAAAAGTAGTAGCATTAAAAACAAAAGTTGCTTTAGATGTATTGCAAAAGCCTATGACATTATTTGTACTTTAATGACAAACAAATAAAAATTCAAGGCATATAAATGTTTACACTTAAAAATTTTAATTAATTTCATAGATCTTTTTATTTAGAATAAAATTTTGTGTAAGTTTTTATGTAAAGCTTATATTGTACTCTATTGTTGCAATATCGCTTTTAGTCACTTGAAAGGCTCGAAAAATGAAGCAAAATGGTACAAAATGCAAAATAGATACTATCATGGATGTACATTTTTCATTAATGTATGTGTAAGCTAAAGAGAAATTATCATAGTTTAGTATGGAAAATATACTTTAGTGCTATGAAAAAAACATTAATAATAAGAGAATTTGTTTTCAAAAAAATTCCTGAAAAAGAAGATTGATAATTAAACTCATCACATCATAATTGCAATTACAAGTTGCTGTAAAAAATTTGTTATTAAGCCGAACTTTTTGCTATGTTAAAAATGTGTAGTTGAATTGATTTTTGTAAACTTTCAGCCAAATCTTTAATTGATGGCAAACCAGAACCATGCAATGGAATTTACAAAGTGGAGTCCAAAGTAAACAGGGCAGGGTAAGTTTGTTGCTGTATCTAGTTTTAAGAAATAGACTTTTATCAATATGTAAAGTTGCTTTTAAAGATTGAATAGTTGAAGTTGTGCTAGAAAAAATAAGTTAGAAATGAATTGTTATTTGATCTCTATATCCTATCTTCTGCAACTGCATTCATGAAATACCCTGCGCAAACACATTAGGGGAGCAAGCAAAAAGGAAAAGAAACCGTTGTGCAATACTGCCATGGGAAGGTAACCACAGTAACTGCAAATTTTTCATTTTTTGCATCTATTGTTTGTACTTTTGCTTTATTATACCAGCTTGCTTATTTAGTTTCTGCTGAAAATAAGCAAAGAAACCCCTGTCAAATTCCAACCTTTCCCTATTGTTAGTACCCGGAATCCAAAATGCCTTTCTTCAAATGTCTCAAAATCTTAGTTTCACAAGATGCAATACAAAAAAAAAAAAGCAAAAAACAATTGTATGGGAACTTCAATTCTTTGGAACGGTAAAAAGAACATGAAATGATGTTGCATGACAACAATGTGGTAACATGGGGGGGGGGGGGGGTAATAACAAATGCATTGGTTGGAAATGGTACTGGATATTTAATATGCTATGTGTAAACTGCAAAGATTTCCACACTTCTCTGTTGTATAGATGCAACGAACCTGTTGATAAGATCTTGGGCAATACTGTTTTGTTCTAACTGAAGTGCAGTATCAAAGACTGGGAGGGTAAAAGGAGGCCTTGATCTCGCAGTAATATATTGTCGGAGTATGTCTTAAAACATGCTCGATCAGATTTAAAGACAAAGAACATGCTGTCCACTCCATATGCTAGATTGTTCCAGCTTCAAGAAATTTTTCCACACTACTGTGGGATGCATGAGACCTACATTATCAGAAAGGATTCGCCAATTTCTGCATTGTGTGGTGTGACATAGGGTCTCAAAATCTCGCCTGCATAACTTTGGTAAATCAAATTGCCATTCTGAACGCATATGTCTGAACTTACTTTAAGTGAAGAATTTAACCTATTTCCTTTAAAATTGTTATATTTTCCATTATACTTATGTATGATTTTAAACATATGTGTATGTTGTTTTCAGAGCATATGTGTTTTGCCTTTATTTATGTGCATATATGCTTCCAATAAACAACTGTGAATTGTTTCCTTTTTACCCATGTATAAAACTACTATTCATGCAATGTATAGCTACTATTTTTTCCAAACCGCTATTTTAGCAGTGTCACTTAATAGATGCTGTGTAAAATACATCCTTCATCCATATTTCGCATCGTAAATTTGTTTAGTATATTTGGTGCTTAACACTGAGAGAAACTGCCTTCTTAGAATACTTCTACTAAGAGAAAATTAGAAAACTTCCCATCAAGTAGCTCTTTGAGGATTTTCAGCACAATGTCTACTTCATCTTCTACTTTTTAAAACCTTTGACTGCAATTTTTCCATTGACTGAACCCAGACCCCATTGTAAGTAAGGTTCAACAGTGCTTTTTTTACTTAAATTCAGCGCAGAGAAAAAAAGTGAGCCATGTACTAAACTTTTGGTAAATATGTTCAATCATGAACAAAATCCTAGAACATTTCATGATTGAACGCAGTTACCAAATTGAGCCGAGAGTTTTGTCATCTTTTTGCTGACCATGACCTGAAGAAAACTTATTCTTAAGTTCCCTGTGAAAAGCCCCTGGATTCAGAATTCATGTTCATTATCAGTAAATAAATCAAAAATTTAACTTTTCAGTTCATATTTTTTGTTATTTTTTTCTGTTTAATTTTAATTTTAATAATTTATCAAAGGGAGGTATTTACTGTCTTCTCTGGTGGTTTGCCCTACGAAGAGCAAGGGAAAACATCTAGCTTAACCATTCAACAAGGAAGGTCCACAACAGTTTTAGAAATGGATTACAGTATTGTCGACTTTGTGATGCTCTGTGAAGCGCCTTGGAATACAGGTGAGCTGTCCACATCGTTTTCTGTTTGGGTAATCTAGCTGTAAAATGTTAAATATCAAGTACTTTTTTTCTTGAACTTATTTACTCCATCAAAAAAATCTTGTTTCATTTGCATAAATAAAAATTTGCATAATAAAAGCATTCTGGCATCATTCACAATTTTGTTTCCTAATTATTGCTTTAACCCCTTGAAGATCAGCGTGCAAAAAATCTAAGTGCAGCTGTGTGAACGAACGTTCCAAAATAGAACCTTGTCACCGGCCCAAGCATTTTCAGCAGTTAAGCCTAACTTTTAAAAAAATTCATAAAATCAGTATTCCAATATAATGACTCCAAATTCTCAAGTTGTGCAAAAAATATTCCACTAATTGACATTTATTAATAGGGGAGGCTGGGATAATAAGAGACAAAAGGGTAATAAGAGATAAAAAAAATGAATAAAATTTATACTAATATTCTAAATAACTTGAAACAAATTCCTCATATTAACTGAATTAAATGAACTCTTCTTGATTTTTTAGGTGATTATTTAACCTAAATATTTTGTTTAAAAGAATGTTTAAAAAATTTCAATAAATTTGTCTCTAATACCCCATGTGGGCTAATAAGAGACGAAGGCTGCAACTCTCCATATATAGCGAGGTAAAATCATGTGAAGTGTTGAGAGACATCTGCAAACAATTCTAAATCTGCCAATATGTTTTAATTTTCGATATTTTCCTCCATAAAAAAAAATATTTTTTCTCAAAAATTAATGTTTACAAATGTGTTTGTAAAATTCCTTTCTTATAATACTAGGTCCTAAATAATATAATATTAGGCTTAATAATAGTTCTAAATAATGTACATAAGATAGGAAAAGACTAAAAACATCAATATAATTTTTAAAGTGGGCAGAAAATATTTTACATGTTCTCTAAAGTATAGTCAGAAACGTGTCTTTAAAAAGTACAAGTGTTATTAGGGATTTTTTTCTAGTCCCTGAGTATAAATGAACTTAAGCTATTTATTATCTAATGAAGTAGTAGTGACTTATTAGTAACTTACAGACAGTCTATGCATAAAATCAATTTTTATAACATCTAAATATGGTCTACTCTGATGACTATAGATGATTTTAGATTTAGGCTACATTGAAAAAAAATTATTCTATGAACTTGCTAAACTTAGACTAAGCATCAAACTCATTGTATTTTACCTAAAACAAACAAATTTGTCAGTATGGGATAGTAAGAGACTGTCCCACAACCTGTAAATAAAGAAGACTTTCAAGATTTCAGAAAATAGTACATCAATAGTCATAGTCTTGGTCAGAAGTTTACACATTAATAACTCCCAAACACCTCACCTACAAAACAAAAAAATAAATAAAAAGGTCACGAACTTTTAAGGTAAGTTCAACGTGAATGTTTTTTTCAGTGTATAAAAAAATTCAAAACATGTTATAATCTTTTAAATAATTGTATTGTAGTAAAGTATATGTATGGTATTTTATATTGCATATTTTTAAAGTTGTCTAAGTATGTTTTTTGTGATTTTTTGACTAGCATCTTTTTTTACCCTGGCCTCCCCTATTAAGAATATGACGTTATTATAGGGAAGTAAAATAAGTAAACCACTAAAATTGAAGCTACAAACACAAAAACAAATGATGCACACACAGAAACAAATTTGCAAGTATCATGCGTACAGATTTTTTTTTTTTTTTTTTTTGAAAAGGAAGTGAAGCAATAATATGTAATCTGTATATAATGTAATTTAATTAAAAACCTAAGCCAAAGAATGTAAGCTATGTATAATCCTACAGGACAAGCCTCAAAATTTTTCATTCTTACTCCCTGCAGTTACTTTCTTATTGCAGTTTCCCCGTCTACAAATGAAAAACAAAACTAAAAAAGAATGATGATTAAGAAAAAGTAATTATCTTGTTTCTAACTCTTCATAATTTCAAACACTAGAGGTGCTGTTGAAAAAAATTCTATCACCAAGAGATATCTTTAAAACTGACTGACATAACTTGCTTACAAAAATGTTGCTTCAAAAGGGATTAAAACGCAATAATCTGCCAATTCATTAAAACGTGGAGAACGTTGGTGATATAAAATTTTAACTCGACTCTTTGCAATTTATTGCAATGAAACCAATCTATAAGAATAGTTAAAAGCATTTTTGTTTTTTTAGATGACAAATAAGCTTCTGGATCTTATTGAAAATATTTTCTTTTATACCAAACTTTTTGTAATGTATTTTCTCACTTGTCCTTAGCTCTTGATTATTTCATATGCTTCTTCTAAGAAGTGAAATAAATTTCAAAGCATAAGACTTTTTTTAAAAGAATTTTTAATATCTATTAGAAAATATATTGACTATACTTTCTCAGTTTTTAGGAATCAGATTAGAAATGTATATATCCAGTAAAAAAATAGCTGTGATTTTATCTTCTGCATAGCAACAACAAACTGAAAAGCTTACATTTTGAAATACTCAGTGAAATTTAGTTTTATAAGAAGAATTCTAACTCAGTTCTATAATTTACTTTAAATTACAAAACTATCCATGTTAAAATAAAATAATTTAAATATCTGTTTGGACCTGCCCTAATCGGAAAGGAAGATATTTGTCTTGAGAATAGTGCATAGTTTTGGAACATATAACTCAAGAAAGCTTTCAAAGTGAAAAACTCTTACAAAAAGAGATATAATTTCAATAACCCCGGGTGTCAAGGCATTGCCCATTCTAAATGTTAAAAATTATAACAAGCACCAAGTATCAATCTTTCAATTGGTGTCTTACTTTTTTTGAAAGAATTTTTGATCATTAATTTTTCTGAGCTACTCATGAGTCTTCAAATGTGTTTTTTTTTAAGCTAAATATTAAAATAAAACGTCATCCATACAATTGTTAAAAACTCTTAAATATACTTTACTATTTCTTGAGCGTTGTTTGCTTTGATCCATATTTTTTCAAATATGTATTAACCATTTTTGATCCTATTAACTCTCCCATTGATGGCGTTGTCAAGAGCTTTCTCAAGCTTTGAGCAATATGTTTTGTTAACTTGAGTAAATTTAACTAAAAGTTGAACCTTTTAGAATATTTTTTGTAATTTGCTAGTTAATTTTAAGAAGAAATGACAGAAACAGCCAAATTTGTATGTTGGAAATAAGCATGGAGTTTTATTTGAAGTAGTATGTCCAGAGAACCGTTTGAAAACGGAAACAATTGCATTGTATGATTAACCTCGGTCAACAGCCACTGCTCGGAGAAACTATTTCTTTCATTTTAAAAGTTTTATTTTTTCTATCACATTCTTTCACATTATTAATCCTATTTGACTTTAAACACTAAAAATAAATTTTATAATCTTAATTTGAACTATTTTCCTTCTTAATTTGAAATACTTTTATGTTTATGAAGGGAAAGATTTTTACAGGCTTTTTTTTTTTTTTTTTTGTGAACTTTGATTATCTGAAACTTTTGTAATATTTTTTTCCAGATTTCCTTTTTAATAATTAAACAGTCAGAGGTCATGTGTACAAATATTTTGCATGCTTTCTGTTGGACAAAAATTACTATATTTTGTTGTACTTTTTCCTCACTTTGTGCATGTGGCAAATGTCTTTAGATGTATACAGTAACCATACTAAAATATTGCATGTAATTATCAGACTAACAGCATGTGCTTGTATTTGGTGACAGAATATCAAGAACCTTATGCTATTGTTGTGCTTCTGGAGCGAGATCTTGTTCTTGTCGATCTTACGAGTCCTGGGTATGTGTTGTTGATCAGTTATAACTTTTTTTTTTGTGTTAAATTCAGTTTTACGTTTTGATAATTTATTGAATTAAAAATTTAAATTAGACAATGTCAGTGCATTTATTATTATTATTATTAAAGAAAAACTTGTACAAAATATAATACAGCGGGAAGAGATATTTTTAATGCATCTACAAGTATGTTTCACACTTTGGGAATCAAAATTGCCCATCACAAATTTAGTCAAGTGTATTTTGATATTTTGTGTATCAAATAAACTCTTTGAATCATGGAAAATAAAAAAAAAGAAAAGTGGAGTGTTAATTGTGTTATTTTTTTAAATAGAAAGTATCAAAGGTAAAGGAAAGAATAGTATGCATCTATTCTTTCCTAGCTGTCTTCTATTTCAATCATAGGAGGTTTTTTTTTAGGACTTTGGTCTGTGTTTTAGTCTATATTGCTTTCATGTATTTCCCTCATCTAAAATGAATTTCACTCCTCTAAAAAATGTCAAGAAGTATTTCTTTTAAAGAAAACTTTAAGTATATCTCTGGTGGCAGGATAATAAATTTTAATCATTTTAATAAAACTTAAAAATTATGTGGCAAGTACAAGGAGTATCTGTCGGGATGTTTTTTTTTTTTTTTTTTTGTATGTGCAGTGTGTGGCGTAGCTAAGGGGAGGCGGAGAGGGCAGCACTTTTTGGGGGGACGACAATTTCACTTTTGATGCGAAAATTTAACCCGTTTTCCCATTAAGGAAATCATGCTTTTGATCTATTACTGGAGGCAAAAAAGGAA
Source organism: Uloborus diversus (assembly GCF_026930045.1). Classification (NCBI taxonomy): domain Eukaryota; kingdom Metazoa; phylum Arthropoda; class Arachnida; order Araneae; family Uloboridae; genus Uloborus; species Uloborus diversus. The sequence goes on from NC_072731.1 coordinate 208,047,867, forward strand.
AAAAAGGTCTTCGAATTGTAAGGTTTTAGTACGACTATGATAATAAAATTACTCTAATACAAAACATGTGTTTTTCTTGTGGACTTCTCAGCACTATTGTTTGTTTTTTCTCATACTTCATTTGAAGCTACAGACTGAGGGAGGTGGTTGTGTAAAGTCAGGGGACCATGTTTTTTTTGCTGTTAAGGTTAACTATTATGGTTGAAACAATAAATTTTATAACCTTTTGTTATATGATGAAGCTATCATTTGATTTTAAGTAAGTTCCTAGGAAACCCCTGCATTAAAAAAAAAAATTTAAAAAAAAACACTTTTTTTAAAGGAAAGTGACAACAGGAGTAAAAGGCGAGAGACGTCAAATGGTGGGCGATTTCTTGCTCATTTTCAGGATAGCATTATCTGTTTCAGCAATTTCTTTTGACTAGTCATTGACTACAAAATTTTCATTTAGACAAAATGAATTTTTTGTTGATTTTATTTAAAAAAAACACAACTTGAATAATAATTGCTTGTACTACTGTATTATATCAACTAATTGCTTTATAAAATGAGTTTCACATTTAGTCATTGATTTTACGGAAAGGTTTTTATAATTAGCAAAATGATCTCTAGGCAGAGCCTTTTACATTTTGACCTTTATTAGTGAAAGAGAGAATCATTCAAATTTGGTAATGGGTCATTCTTCAAAAAGTGTAACTTTTCTGTCACACGCCTTTTACACAGTAAAAATGTTAAAGAACAATTCATTTAACAATGATTTTTAATTTCATCAAAAATATATCTATTTAAATCTGCCAACAGTTTTTTAATAATAATTTTTACTTTAGTATATTTTTGGTTCACAACATGTGAATTCTCACCGCCGTGGCCCTGCTTTTGCTTAATATGATGAAGACAAAGGACAAGATTTTTTAAAACTCTTATTGATTCATTAATTCAAAAGGCAAAAATGAGTTATTTAGCATCAATATTTGCATATGCTATTTGCTGTTAATGTGTATTTTGTTCTACAGTTTTCCTTGCTTCCAAAATCCATATCCTATGGACTTCCACAAATCACCTGTCACCTATTGTGCCTATTATGCAGACTGCCCTAATGACCTGATACCAGCCTTCTATTCTGTCGGATCCATGGGCACCAAACAATGTGGTTGTTCAGATAAGGTGAGGATTTTTCTACTAGAATATTTTTCCGAATCACTTACTATTAAATACCTGTCTCCAATATTCAGTGTTGAGAAAATCTTGAAATATTTAGATTATCAGATGTTAGTGATAGAGCTGTTATTCTTGTTCAGGTATTTAAGAACTTCGTTGTTATTGTTAATTATCCATGCACTGTCGTTATTTGTTAAAAAGTACACTAGAGGTTCAATTGTCCGAGGTGATATAAGTCAAGAGTATCTCGTATAGTCCAAAACTCTTTTAACACACTCAAAATCAAGAGGGAAATGTGGATAAACTGGTGAAATTAATAAAAACATTGTCAAATGCATGGAAAAAAGCATTTGCTGTACATATTACAAAACGAAAAAAATAATGTACATACATGTAAGAATGTAATTGTATATACATACATAGAGTACATGTTATTTCTTGACTTATGACTTTTTGTACAGCACAGGAAGGATAAGATTAGACACATTTTAAAAAGCCTGGGGCTTAACAGATTTCCCTCTGATCAATAACTTTACAATCCCTGCTAGCATTAGAGCAAGCTATGTGTGTAGCCGTATCTTTTGACCTTTTAAAACTAAGACTTGTTTTTCAGGCCCAGATTTATAAATTTTGCCTCCCCCCCCCCTGCAAAAAAAAAACTCTGTGGGATCCCTCCCCAGAGGCCAACAATGTATATTTGTAATGTTAATAAGTTTAAAGCTAGTTTTGCAATTTTTCAATTTATTGGATTGTTGGGTCCCTTAAGAAAGTGAGCTCCCCGCACTGCGGGGTCTGCTGGTACGCAGATACGGGGCTGCTGTTTTCCCTTAACCTGTCTACCATGTGTCCTGTCTTCATTGTCAAGAAATATTGCAAACAAGTATAGCTAAATGGAAAAGCAACTGAAGGTAGTCACGGTAGCTGAATGATCCTTAGGACTGGCCCCTCCCACACTCCAGCCCCAGCCATTCCCAGGGCATTTCTACAACTGTGATGATTTGATTTGCCACCATTGAAAAAATTTTTTATTTTAAGGACTAATGTGCCCTATTTATTTAAAGCATTATTGTTATTGAAGACAGTTTTTTTTTTAATCGAAAAAGGAGACGTTGTTACTAAAAGGTTTATCTACTGGAGAAATAGTTGAGAGTCAAAATGGTTGTTTTTTAACTAGTATGTTGCATATTTGATAATGAGTCTGAAAACCAGTAATCTCCTGTGTTTTACCAAAAGAGTTGACTGATTTTCAAACTAGGTTAATCATTCTTATGTGTATATATGGGTAATTTATAATTGTATGTGTCTATGGGCATTTTACGAAAGTAGACAGCACAAAAACCGAAATAACACTAGAATGTATCATTAAAATGCCAAACCTTAAATCCTGCAGGGTAAAGGAAGGGGTAAATAGGAAGGACAAGATTAAGGGGGGGGGGGGATTTTTAGCGAGTGGTTGTTAATGTCTGGACAATACATTCAGCCAATGCTACTTTCTCTTACCATCCACAGCTGAACAAGCTTTGCAACCTACTTAAGTGGTTCAACTTTTTCGGAGAACTGATCTGCCAATCCATACAAAAATACAAGGTGCTGTGTTTCAGGTAACAAGAAGCAATTTCCAAGAACTCATCCAAACATGTTAAAGCTGGCGATGGTGCAAGGACGGATACAAGGGAGGGGGCGATGGGGATGATCGCCCTTCCGTTGAGGGACATCGAATTATAAATTAGCTTTATCACTGAGTTATCTAAATTATCTGAATATCTCTGAATTATCTGAAGTCTTAAAATGCAAGTGTAGGCCCTCTTTGATGACGTTAAGAAAAGGAATAGAGTTCAAATCTCCCTTCAGGAAGCTTTTCGAAATTGAAGTTTCAGAAAGGCAATTTTAGACGATCTTTGGCAAGCTGAGAGAAGAAGTTTGAAAGACTTCCCCTTTATTTCGTACAATTTAAGTCTTAAAGGAATTATTACGAAACTGAAGTTCTAAAACGCAATTTTAGAATACCTCTTTCAACGGAATTGAATAATTTCGGGGACTTGGGTAAATCTCTATATTTTAGTTGTTGTAGATTGAAATGCTGTGGAAAACTTTCTGTATCCGTCCTTGCAATGGTGGTTGAGGTTGGGAGGTTATAGTCTTCAGTTCATCAAGTTTGGATTTTGGGTCATTTCTAAGCTATTATTCTGATTTGTTTTTGTATTTGCTACCTTCTCTTAATGTTTGTTCACACAATTTTAAACACCTGTTTACATCTTTTATTAGTATAAAAGCTTTAGTGGGTCATTCTTCAAAAAGTAACTTTTCTGTCACGCGCCTTTTACTGTAAAAACTTTAAGGAACAATTCATTTAACAATGATTTTTAATTTCATCAAAAATATATCTATTTAAACCTGCCAGCAATTTCTTAATAATAATTTTTATTTTAATATATTTTTGGTTCACAATGTGAATTATCACCTCCGTGGCATGTCAAACACCTTGTGTGACTGTTGTTTACTAACTTGTTTATTAAAAGTATATACTTATTTATTTATTACTCCTTTCGCAGGTGTCTCAAATACTAATTGTTTAAGTATATTTATGTTTTTGATATTGTGTTTTAGTTCGTTTTAGTAGGACAAGGAGTCATGTCACGCAATAAATTTTCACCTCCATTACCTAACCACAAAATGCCATTCCTCATTAACACGTGGCAGTAATGACATCAAATTTTATTTTCCATGATACAAGGGAGCCTCCTTGTTTATTTTCAACCATAGTTGAAGTTGTGGGATTTTTGTCGAAGAACAAGAAGATAGATTTTGCTTTCAAAACTTAGTATGGCTATGCTGACTTCTCACCTCCGTGAACTTGAGTTTCAGGGATATAAATTAATAAAAAAGAAGTGAACATGTTTTCATTTGCTTAACATGTGTAGATTGTAGCAACAAAGAAAAAAAAATTCCCTGAAAAATGAATCTATTAGGCCAATATTGATGAAAACTTCCTCACCTCCGTGACAGACCTTATCAATGTCACTATTTCTCTGGTGAAAAAAAAAAGGATGAAGGGGAAATACATCAATAGGCATTCTACCAAAATTATAAATTGCCACTATATCCTCAAATTTACAAAGTACTATTTTTTAACATACATTTGAAACTACTAACTAAGCCGTACTTGAATTAAGAGAGCTTGATATCATTATCCCACTAATCATTAAAATAGCTGATTGTTTGTATCAATGAACAAAATTACTACTTTGATATTAAATTGACCTCAAGTTTTAAATATTATAAGTTTACTTTATTTATTTATTTATTTCCATGAACAAGGCATTTTTTAATTTTTTTTTATTTATGAGTAAAATAATTGGAACTTAGCTGGGCCATTGTTTATGGTTATTTCTAGTATGTAACACTTTTATGTAATTATGGAAAAAAAAGAAAACGAAAGGTTTCAAAATTGAAAAATACTTGCGTTCAAAAGTTACGTTTTTTGGAAAATGACCCTAATATTGTCAAATTGCAGTTTTAATAGAGAGATGTAATAGTTGGTGCAGTTGCCCTCCTTTTGCTTTGTACGTTCGCAAATATTTATGAACGAAAATGTGTATGTATTTTGTTTTTCATAAAATGCATATTAAATGTATGCCCTTTAGCATGCCCTCTCCCCCCCCCCTGAAATATTTGAAATGACTGGATTGGTTGGCAGTGTAAAAATCTGATCTGTTTTAATCAGTAGATTTGTTAAATGTTTCAAAAGTACAGCTAAAAAAATTATAAAATCTTTAATATTTTGGATTTTTATTCTCTAAATAATGTCTGAAATGTAAATATTTTGTGTACTATGAAAATTTCTTATTCATAGGACTGGCCTTTAGATGGTGGTGAGTGGGGCACTGCAACTCTTAGCTATCCTGAAATCGTGATAACAGGGTAATTGTGTATTTCATCTTATGAATAATTTACGACTGGTTAACTTCCTTTCACCTTTTCTTAAAATATCTCTCTTTCATTTCAGTCACGCAGATGGATCTTTGCAATTTTGGGATGCTTCATCAGGTGAGCTCTCTTGAATTATTATTTCTAAATGCTTTGATTTAATAAATTGTCACTGAAAACTTTTTAAAAGTTATACTTAAATTGAATAATTATTTATTTTTCAATTTAACATTTAAATCCTAACCCTGTTTTACCAAATGTCAGAAAACATTTTAAAAAGGTTTATAAAACTAAGTATGCTGTTTAAAATATTTCATATTGATTTTTATCAACAAATAAAGTTTTTTTATATAAATATGTTTCCACATAATGGGGAAGTAGTTTGATTTTATGATGAAATTCTAACAGTATCATCAATATGTTTTTGAATCTGAAAATTGAGTATTTTGTAGTTTGGATTGAAAGAAAATTTGCTCATTTTGAAATTTCATATTTCAACAAGTTTGTTTTATCTAGTTGTGTTGTTGCAGGAACTATTTATATACTGCTGTTCTGAAAAGAAAATGTTTTAAAATTACTTTTTTAATTACTTTATATAATGACCTTAAGGATACCATTTATCATAATAAACTTTTAAAAAAAACAAAAAGGTTGGTTTATTTTTTTTTATTTCTTAGGTATTGAAAATTTTATATAATATATTGCTGATTAAAGTTAATATGATTTATGCATCTTTTTTATAAGAAAGGTTGTTTCAAAACAATCACTAAATAAAACTATGTGTCACATTCATATTCAATAACTCTCCAATTAAATAGCACTTTCACTACTAAAATTATCTGCATTGTTCAAAAAGTTTACTAATGGATTTGAAAAAAAAAAAAGAAAAAGAAACACTAGTAATAGAAATACATGGCTAATTTGGTGCTTGGAGTTAGAATATGTCTCTGCTGACCTTGGAGATTTATTTAATGAATTAAAATTTAAAAAAACAAATGAAAATTAAAGAAACTACATTAGTTTGACAAGGGTCCAATTAAAAATGTTTCATATAATTAAGGTTCTACTATTCTTATTCAAATTTTATTTTAGCTTTCATATGGTAGAAGTACAACTGTAAATTTGTTTTGATTATGGAATTGTATACTAGAATGTATCCTAAAAACACATTTAAAACCTGCTGTTCTCTGCTTTAAAATCTTCCTCTTTTTTTTTTTTTTTTTGGTCTTTAGTTTCTTTCCAAGTGTTGTACAAATTAAAAACGACCAAAGTGTTCGAGAGACCAAAGCCGAGGAGCATAGACGAGCTTGATGAAGATCCTTTCGCCATCGACAATGTTGCATTTTGTCTGAACACCCGCCTGCTGGCAGTTGCGGGCTCCAGTGGGCACGTTGTGGTGTATAATTTCAAGAAGAATGATGCATCCATCGATCTCAATGTAAGGTTTGACACACTGCTGTTGTTCTAAGAGCATGTGACATTTTATTTCTTTTTACAACTTAAATCTGTATTTCAAAAAAGAATCGCTATTATTTATTATTGCAAACATATACATATTGGAATCCTGTGGTATGTCTATAGAGGAGGATTATTTGCTGAAATATCTTCCTCGAAACTGAGAAATTTTCCTTTTTTGACCATAAAAGTGGATTATAACTAACTATTTCTCTCTCCCTCTAAATTTAACAGTATCCCTCTGCAAAAGATTTCTCAAGCTGTATCACTGTTAACAATTTATCTTGGTTAGAAGAACTCAACTTCCTTCTTAATATTTAACAGCGTTGGGGAAAATATTCTTTAATTTAGTTGTTTTTCGGCCTATTAAATTTCAGTATTAACCTATGGGAATGAAACTCCTAGTGTCATTTGTGCATAAAGCGACATTTTCTGGCTGTATCACATAAAATTATATTTAAATGATAATCCACAGGAGAGGATAGATTTCTCTACAAGCAGAATTAAATGCATGTAGATAACCAAGTGAACTTCAATTTCTGTGCAAAAAATTCAACACATGCTTATCGATACCTGTTTGACTTTCTACAACCACACAAAATGGTGAATAATTTCTTTTCAAAAACAGATACAGGATTCAATTGTGAAAATAAATTGTTCAGAGAAAAGATCAGAACTTTTTCTTTGTTTTAGCCAAAACTTTCATTTTAATGCACCTATTAAGCCTGGGATTTTCCGTATCATTTAGTAGCAATTTAAATTTAACCAATAAATAGTTTACTTGAAGCTATGACTTTGTATTTTCCATGGTAGTATTTAATGAGTTCCACTATTCTTAATGTACATGAATGTTTATAGCAAGAATCAATGTATTATTTGTGATTAGACTTAATTTTGGGGTACCCTATGGTGACCATTGAAAAACTGCCAAAATACAATAAATGCTGATACTTTTCAATATACTTAAAGTAGAATTTATATTTAATTATGATACAGATATTAAATTTTGGAACAGTTTTGTTATTTTAGAAGAGCTAAAGTAAGTGATTGTTAAGAATTTAGGTAGAACAGTGGGGGGAGGGGGGCAACAACAAGATATTGTAAGCTAACTTGTAGAATGTAAAAAAAAAAAAAACAGAAAAAGTTGAAATTATAAAAAATTATTGCTGTGTTTTTTTCCCTTATAAAATCTTGGACCCTTGGTCCTTCCTCTTCTGAAAATTCTTTCCTCTTTTATTCTTGTGTGCTTTTTTGTTTTTTAACACAGTTCCAAATTTAAAACCAAAGCTGTGTTTTTCTAGGTTCTTGAAATATCCATAAAGGGTGATGTAGAAACAAATTCTGGAGCATCAGAAGAAAACGATCCACTGAATCGGGCATTTTCATTCTCTGCATCTAACAGGTCCAACTCAGAAGATAGTGGAAAACAAGTAATGTCTTTATAATTTTCTATTTGTACTTTATATTATCTCTTAAGTCTTAAGGACTTAGTGTCAATCACAGGCAATGACTGGTGTCATTATCATTTTTAACTTGTGTATAGTTCCTTCTTTTGATTATTTTTCCCCCTTCAATGAGGCATAGGTATCAGCACTGGCAGATGACATCATTTTCCCTTGTTCTTCAATTTTGTTTTCATAAGAGTATATCATTAGATGTTTTAGCCAAAGAAGTCACATAATTGAAAATATATGCAAGCCAATGTTCTCCATACACATAAAGTATTTATGAGAAAAGATATGTACTAACGGCAGGACCTGATTACCCAAAAGGCTTGGGAAGCTTGAGCTTCCCCTCAGAATTTTTAGGGGACTCAAATATCACTAAAACTGCTTAGAAATTAAAGTGTCGGCTTTTAACTGCATTTTTTAGAGTGATTGTAAACGATAAAACTTGCTAAGTAAAAATGTTTGAAATAATTACAGAAATGCCTTTGTTAAAATAAAGCGACAAGCTGGATTTTCAAATGTGGGATTTGATTCAATTGTATTTCAATGTACTTTTATGACATTTAATTTCCCATACTACCCATATTTCTTGAATTCAAGCTCAACATAAATGAAAAAAAAAAATCTGTCAGTCAGTTAAGTGGAATTAACTTAAATTATGAATGCTGCTGGGCCACTTAGCATTAGTCAGTGTTGCATCAGTGTGCATAAGAATATTTTTAAAAAAAATCCCCAAAAGTGGGAAGCCTCAAAATGAGACCAAGCTTCCCCTAATTTTAGAGGTTAATTGGGCCCTGACTAACAGTAAGATAGATGACTGATAAAGATAAATGACTTGTTACGAGCTAGGTGAAGGGTTTTATAAATTTGGATTTTTTTGTTTAACTGTGATGATGCAGTTCTATTTCATGGAAGAAGACTAATTCTCACTGTTTTAAAACTCAGAAGTTTCACTTGTATAGCTGAGAAGCTTATTTATATTTTTTTGAGATAACTTGGAATATAGTGGTTTGACCAGTTTAGGTCACACTCGTTTCTTTATGGGCATACTGAAAAGTAGTTATATCCATGCTGGCTGGAAACAGTTTCTTTCAGGGAGTACAGTTGAGTCCTGACTTAAGCAAGGGATGCGTTCCGAGGTTCCTCGCGTAAGTTGAAATTTCGCGTTGTAGAAAAATGTATGTAAACAATTTTTTAGAAGCATACCAAATTCTTTTAGATACTTACAAACACCTCTAAAATTGCTTTAAAGCGTTTCTCTACTATACATTAGAGTTTCTTACATAAATAACTAAACTTTTACTGTATTTAAAAAATAAGAGAAAGCTGTTTTATCCAACACTTGTGGTACCTGCACGGCTTTGCCCATAGTAGAAAATTAAAAAGTCATTTGATTCGCCTGTATATTTGCAAATAATGGATGGGGAATTTCCAGCCAATTTGCTTGCCCCTGTTACGGTTCCACGTTATGATAATTTGCTCGGTAAAATGTTCTAAAATTGGAATTAAAAAAATAAAATCGAATTTTCGAAAAATCGCTTCGAGGTGCACACTCCCATGCTACACTAATTTTGTGTCAAATTTCATGAAAATTGGCCGAAACGTCTAGGCACTATGCGCATCACCGAGATCCTGACAGACAGAGGGACTTTCAGCTTTATTATTAGTAAAGATAAAATACTTTAAAATGCACAAAATGAATGATCAATATGAGACAGTCAGTATGTAGTAATAATAAATTGCTGCACCATAATAGTACTGTATAGTCAGTACAGTAATTATATTTATGAGTTTTAAAAAATGAAGATAATGATGATTTAAGCTCCAAAATCACATTGTTATTCTTATCTAATATATTTTTAAATATGGTTGCTTCGCCTTTTCTTTTATAACGTTCCCATTTTAGGCAAAGGCCCCTCTTCCTTATCTCCTTAATCCACAATGCAAGAGAAGCTTCCATTTTCATAATATTTACTTTGCTTAGACATTACTCTGGAAAGCTTCAATATTGAAACTAAGTTCTTAACTTTTATGGATATCTTTTTGTTTTGTCTCTTAATTATATGCATGGGAGATTCACTCATACTTTTTGTCGTTCTACCGTCCACATTTTGTTGTTGTTCATGTATATCGAGAATCTTAACCTATTTTTTCTCTTCCCATTTTCATAAACTGTAGATGAAACAGCGGACTAAGCTGCTATTATGTTTCATCAACTTTAATATTAGGAATGAAAAAATAAATGAATGAAAGATGCTGAGTGGTTATTTGATTCACTAACAACACAAGGCATAGACTAGTTTCTTGGATGAATTTTTGCTGGCAGTGATGCTTAAAAGGATGTAATAACATTCCTGAAATCAATATTTAGTCGCTAATAACGAAGTCGATACCTCCTTTGAAAAGAATTTGTGTTGTGGTCGAGGAATTCTCGTTAGTTCTAAAATTCGTTACTCGTGAAAAATTTGGGTTATAGCCATTTTGCGCAAGTCAAATCGCATTGTAGTGGGAGTTGACTGAACACAAAAAAAGTATTGAACTATATTAAATTTTGTTATTTTTCTTACAATATGATTTGAAGTATCTTGACTTACCAATTTGAGCACAATTAAAATATAGGTAACTGACAAAGCACTTTTGAAATGTTTAACTGAACTGTAAAAAATAAATAAATTAGTAAAATCAATAAAAATACTCTGCTTTGGGAAGGTAAAGGGCAGTACCTGCAGAAATAAGTTTCTGAGATTTTTAAAAAATCACATTTTGGGTTTTGTACTAACAGAAAACTGTTGGAATTTGATTTGGGGGGGGGGGCTTTATTTTCAGTGGAAACAAAACGTGCATGTTTGTGCAATGAAGCAAAAGTAGAATAGTTGACAAAATGCAAAAAAAAAACAGTTACATGAAAAATGTAGGTACTGCCCTTTACTTTCCCATGGCTGTATTCTACTGCTGTATTTTTTATTTATCTTTTGCCAATTTTAGCTGATGTTTTATCATGAATCCTAAATAGTTTTGAGTAAGAATGGGCAAAAAATTAATTATGTTCATATGTGCCCATGACTAAAATACATTCTTTTAATTGAGTAGTTATGGGCTTATTGGCTTAAGAGAATCTTAAAAATTAATGGTAAAAATAATCCAATATAATAGAAAAGAAGTTAAGCAAGAGTACAGACCAATAAAACTGCAATTTTTTTTTTTTTTTTTAATGTAATGTCAAGTCCTTAAGAAAGAAGCTCTTCTAAAAGTTAGATGCAAAGAAAAAGAAAATCACTGTTAGTGACTGAGAAGCAGTAAAAACACTAATCATATTGTAGATAAAAACTTATACATGGAAAAATGTTGTGGGGGTGTTTTTGAAGGATGCTAATTTGAATCTACTAATGGTGTTCATGGAATATTGATTAAAAACTTGATATTTACAAACCTACTCATTACTGGTTGGGTGCCAAAAACTAGTCATTTACCATATCGTCGCCTCAGAGCAACAGTAAGATATTTTAGTGTTATTTCTGGGATTAGGTATCTTACTGTTGCTCTGAGGCAACAATATCTACTTTCATGAAGTTATCACTGATTTTTGAAATTCAGTTTGCCATTCATAGTGTCAAAATAGTAGCAACATAATCAATGCCATGTTTTGGTGCATCTGACAAATACTAGTGTTGGAGGAAAATTCATTTTCAGGGTTCTTTCTTCTTCTAGGGCTCTCAGTCCGAGAACTACTTCCCGCTGCGAGTTCGCAGTGGGCCAGTGCGGATGGCAGCCGGATTTCACGCTCACCTCGTGTGCCTCACTACTGGCGTGGAGGGAGAACCTCAGCCAAAAATCACTGCCCTTGCCATGCAATCCAGTTATGGACTGTAAGAGTTTATTTTTCTTTCTTTCCTTTTCTTTAAGTTTATTTTCAGTTGTTGACTTAAAAACCTGCTAAGGCTTAAAGAATTTTGTTCAAATGATTTTATTGCCTTCCTCTTTAATAGCATGGCATATGGCAATGAACGTGGACTTGCCATTGTTGATGTCCTACAAAAGACATGTCTCCTAAACATGGCAACTGCAGATCTTTACGGTAAATATATTTAAATGTCTGTTCGTTGTTGCAGCATGTGCGACAATTTTAAATTTCAGTTAGATAATGTACTTTAATTTGTATTTTAGCCCATGGTTGTTTGGTTTAAACCGTTGTTGTTGTTGTTTTTTTTGTTTTTTTTCCAAAAATTTTTTTTTTTTTTTTTGAAAAACTTCATCGTTTTCCCCCAAATATTTTCATAAACTTCGCATGTTATTGCAGAGAATAAAATCTAATTAATGCAAAGTAACTAGCAAAGCTTTATAGATAAATTATAGATTTAATAAATTTAGAAACCTATATTGTTTAAGGTAATTCAAGTTTGCTAACTAATTTTTCTTTTGTTTTTTTTCTTTTTTTTTAAATCAATGCAGCTTTCCTATAAGGTACATAAATATACAAGGGAGACCAACTAAGTTTTTCTAAAATTACATGGCAAAAAATCTAAGTAGCTCTTATTTTGTTTATTCAATTATCATTATTTTTCAGTCTTTGGTTTTTCAAAATAGTCCAAAAAGCATATTTCAACCAAAACTTCATTTACTAGCTAATTTGTTTGAATACTTAAGATTTATTGAGATAGATTATGTACCATTGTAGCGATGCATAGTGTGTATGAAATTTAACGCTAGAATATTTAAATGACAAGAGAAAAAAAAATAACTAAAGAAGTCCAAGAACACTTACAGTAGGCATAAAATTATGCTTATACCTGCACACCTTTTGAATCCCCGATAGATGATGCAGTTGGAGCAAGAAAAGAAAATATATAAAATTATGAAAAAAAATATTCATGTAACTCGGTGCTCTTATTTAATAATAATAATAATAATAATGCCAAATTTTTACCTTTCAAATGATTTTTATGACAATCTTCATTGTTGAAATATGTTAACAAGAAGTTCTGTCTAGAACTAGACGAGCCTACTTTCCCGTATACCCATACTACTTTCTAGTACCTGATCAATGTTCTCAAAATAGCTAAAATCGCAAATTGTTTCAAACATATTTTTCCAATATTTTAAGCTACTTTCTAGGAATAAAATATTCCTCACTCATCTAAAAAAATTAGATGCGTAAAAAAAAGAAAAAAAAAACAAAACGAACAAATAAAATAGCAGCAACTTTTAAACAAAGCAGCTAATACACTTTTTTCCATTTAAAAAAAATTCTTCAACAGCTTTCAAAACGAAAAAAAAAATAATAAAAATTAATAAGCTCATTAAAATAAATACATCCTATCAAAAAAAAAAATCGTTTCTTTTTCCCCTGTTGCCAAAAATAATTTTTTAAATGAATTAATGCACTTATCAAGATAAATAAAAACAATAAAATGTCAACGTAAAGAAATACTTTTTATTGTCAAAAAAAAAAAAAATCGTCTGCGCGTATCTTTATGTAGAAACATAAATGACTTCGAGTTTATTCACCGAAAACTGAATACCTAAATAAAAATTTTAGCGTTAAAATAAAAACAAATCACATCAACAATAATTATTTCACAGTTAAAACCATAGCGTCGGAGTCGGAGTCAATCTAATTTTGGGATGAAGGAGTCGGAGTCTAATATCCAATAATCGGAGTCAGTCATTTGTCCGTGTATAAATTTTTGCCAAAGCTAGGAAGTCATAGTCGAAGTCGGGGAGTCGGAGTCCGATTAATTGTCGGGCACAGGAGTCGGATTCGGATTCAGGTGCCCCTAAATTCTCGGAGTCGGAGTCTGGAGTTCGGCGTCAAGAGCTATTTCCAACAAAATTTGTTTGAAGTAAATCCGCCTTCAATTACGGAATCTACATTGACTTTCAGTTTCCCCGTAGGCGCTAATGTTAAGGAATTTGAACTGTTCAAAATTGAACAGAAAATTGTTCAAATCAAAAAGATATTTTATATACAAGTTTTTCATCAAAAGCTTTTTCCTACAAAGTTTGTTTGAAGCAAATTCACCTCACAGTTCGGAATTGCCTTGAATTTCCCCGTAGGAGCTAATGTTAAGTTTTTTTGAACTGTTCAAAATTGAACAAAAAAAAGTTCAAACCAAAAAGCGAAATATGGGAATGAGGTGTCCTTGCCGAGATCTTTCGAACAAAAAAAAGTTTGTTCGAATCGGACTATTCATTCAAAAGTTATTAGGGGGGGACAGACAGACAGACCGACAGACATTTTTCCCCATCTCAATACCCTACTTTCCAATTTTTAATTTTTCGATATTTATTTAATTATTTTATTTATTTTTGACTTTTTTTTGTTTTTCGGGATATTTTTAAGATGCATTAAGCGTTCTTTCATGCTTTTTTCTTCTTTTTCTTGACTTTTACTGGGAAAGTAGGCTAAAAAAGTATTTTCAGACTGAAGCTTTTATTTTATTTTTTTTTCTTTTAAAAAAATGTATTCCTAAATGCATTAAACCAGGATAAAATATGTTAACAATGGAAAACATAATGATTTTTTTAAAGCCAACTTGTCCGGTTCCTATAATTGTTGTCAGTGATGCATTAGGTAAATAAATTACATGATTTGTAATTTTTAAATCTTAAAACAAAATATGCGTTAATCTTTTGATTTTTAAAGTTCTGTAATGTACATCAGACTTGTGATTCATTCGTAGACACTGCAAAATACTTTCCATGTTTAAGAATGCGTGATTTTAACTTTACTTTTATTTTTTTATTTTTCGTAGATAGCTATGATTATGATGAAATTAATTTACAAGAATTTATTATTGGTTATTTGCTGTTAATAATGTCTGAATGATCACAGTAAATTATTTCTTTAATTATTTACACCAATGCTCATTTTTGTATTGTATTTTTTAAATAGTTAAAGATTTTCAAACAATATTCTTCTATAGAAATCTATGTATGAGGAAGTGAAATTACAAGATTTTACTCTTAATTATTTAATTACAGAGAAATTAGGTACAAATTTGAATATTAAACATTCTTTAACAATTAATTGATATAATCTTAATGATTTTCCAGAAATAAAATTGTTTTTTCTCACAAATAGTGTTTAAACCAAATAAACCCGGTTTAAACCGAAAAAAAAGGTTTAAGCCCTTTTTTTTTTTTTTTTTTTTTTTTTTTTTTTTTTTTTTTTTTTTTTTTTTTTTTTTTGAAAAAAACCGTTTTTTTTTTACCAACCCTGTTTTAGCCATTTAAAATTAGTACCAATTAGTTAAGAATATTTCAAGATAGTTTGGAGACAATTAGTTACTCTATATTTAAAAAACACTTCAGAGGCTCAAAATTCAGATCAGAATCAAGTACAATGCAGAAAATAATTCAGTAAATAATTTAAAAGTTATAATGATTTAAAGCTTGGTTTTTTTTTTAACAAAGCTAGTATTCACATTTGTTTTAAAAACTACTCAGAGGCATGCCAGAGTTAACAGAGTTCACTTCCCTAGATTCACATTTTTATATTGCTGCTGGGATAGAGACAAGTTCAAGGCAAAAAATAAAGCTGAAGTTCTGTTAGTTGATTCTTATTAAGATGTAAAATTTGAATAAATTACAACTCATAACATATTTTAATAGAAAATTAGAAAAAAAAATTAAAATTATACAAGTTCTGCAAAGCGAATTTTAAATGTCCTTCCTATAATAAAACTAATTGCAGTCACAAAACTCGATTTTATTTCTTTTTTAAAGTATTGAGCCCATGTAAAGAATTGCTTTTGTATCAACTGTTAAGTAAAAAGTACCTCACATAACATAACATAGCATTTTGCCATGAAAATTACATACCCCTATGATCAGTTCTCTCATGTAGCTTGATTTCCTTTTACTGAAGAAGTTCCTTTTAACTATAATAAGTATACTCAATTTTCTCTGCAAACTCCTACTATGAAACATTTTTGTGTCTGGTTGGAAAAATTGTCACTTCTGGCCCTTGTTTTGAAGCATTCGTAAAATTTTAAAATAAAGAGGGAAAAAGATCAAAATCTACTGAAATATTTCATATTTGATCCATGCAACGTTAACGACAGAAGATAATATTAAATCTAAATAACATGCAATGCTTCAAAATCTATTAAAATAAGTGGCTTTTCAAGCTACTATTAACTTTTTTGCAAATGTTCTGCTACATAAATGACCATGTTTAGAACCAACTTTGTAGTTTGATAGTGTTTTGTTGAACGCAGGCTCCGCCGACCCTTATCAGAGGCCGCCGAAATCTCCAAGGAGGACGAGCGGGTGCGTCAATTCAAGCTGTGATCAAGATCAGGGACATTCCCCCTGCGAGGAGGTACTTTCCTGATTTTGCTTGCCTATGTATACTGTCCAACCACGGATTGCATGGAATTTTCAAGCATCCAGATAAGACAAACTATGAATAAGGGGGAAAAGTAAAAATTTGATGAGAGTGTTCTGCTCATTTGAATGAGACTCTGCTTCTGCAAAAGCTGACATTGCTAAAAAATAATAGATTCATCCATTTCCGGCTGTAAAACCCGGCTGTCTTTCCATACAATCCGTGGTCAGACAATATCATCTTACTTAGTTCAAGAACACTAATGATTCAAATGTTTTTGAAGTTCATACAGCTGATGTCATCACTGAAGAATTTTCAAATTTGCTGAAAGATGATGTTCCCTTCATGGGGCTATTCTTTTCTTTATACATAACAATTAAAATTCCTTGAATTATTGTAAATATTTTTACTGATAGCTTTTGATTCTGTTGAAATGCACTTAAATTATGAGATTAAAAAATCTGAAGCGGATGTAGTCCCCCTTGTGACGGCTGTATGGTTGCACAACTGGCACTTACCTAGCGCTATCACTGGGTGGATTTATTTCAAACAGTATTAGAATAGGGAATATCCAATGTTTTGTAGCACAAAGATACAAACTTCTGAATACACATGTTTTGGAGTTTCCAGGAACCCCTGTTTCAATTCAAAGTTGTGAGCTTTTGAAAGTAAAGACAATTCAAAAGCTCACAACTTTGAATTTAAAAAGGTATTCCTGGAAACCCCAAAACATGTGTATTCAGTAATCTGTATATTTTTGCAAGAAAACATTGTATAGTCTCTGTTACTTCTAGGCACAAAAGTATTTATTTATTTCAGTATTAGAAAGAGTTCATGATGTAAAGGACGCATAAAAAAAGATTTACTAATTTGGTGTTTTAAGGATATTCCTCGAATTATTCAAAAATTTTAAACATTGGCAGTGCTTCTGGGAGAAATTCAGATCTTTTTATTTCAAAATAAAAACTATAACATGAAGAAACACTTTTGTATCGCTGAAAAATAGAGCGATTACTTCGAGTTCTCAATCTATTTTTATTCTTTCAAAAAAATTGAAGTAAAAAGAAAAGACGCATTCATTTTGAATTGTTTTTGAGTTTTATAGTGAACTTCTTAGTCTTATTTGTTTATTACTTGAAATTTAATATGTGAATGTCAATCAGAAATCATGTCTTTGTTTCCTTCTGATGGTGGATCATTTTCTTTTAAGCAGTCCGATGGCTCCTGTCTGAGTCCGACAAGTCGTTCACATCCCCACAGGAGGTCCCTGCATTCTCACGAGATGCGCCACGCACGTTCCCAAGGTGAGTTGTCATTCTTTTTTTTCAAATCATAACTTTATTCCCAACTTAAAACCATACTTCAGTTTCAGTACTTTAAAATGCTGAATTTCAAGTATGGGTTTTAAGTTTAATCTTGTTATAGATTTAGACCAGCGGTTGTTAACCCGGCGGGGGAGGGGGGCCTAGAGGAATTTCAAGGGAGGTGTGAATGTAGAAAACAAATTAAGAAAAAAAAAGTCAAGTTTACTATTATTTACTCAATATTGTATTCAGATGTAAATATTTTCTACATTATGGCCTTTTATAAGATTTCTAGTGTACTTTTCATCCACATTTCTCTATGAATCTGTATTTCCAGCATGTACATATGTTAGGTTAAAATAAAAGTAGAAAATTGGACATTGATGATGTGAAAGTGATTGGTAGTACATTTAACAACTTCTCTTAATGATTTCAAACTAGTTTGTGTTTAGATTTTTATTCCCCAGTTCATGCATTCTAATAATGCGCTTGAAATAAAGTGAAGTGCAATGCCTTATATTAAGTTTTGTGTATGAAATATATGAGCATCTATATTTTCATTCCTAACCAATTTTCGTTTCCATATTTTATTGCACTACATCTATTGATCACATATTTTGGAAAGGGTGTGGTCCTTCCGTCATTGTTCCCAGAGGGACACAGAGTCTGAAAGAATGAAAACCGCTGATTTAGACCAAAGCATAAACGACACATTATGGCACTGAGGTCCCTATTACATTAACATTATTTTCATTTTCTACACTCAATGTACATAAGAAGGTATTGGTTCATGAAGTTTTTAAAATTTTCTACTTATTTACATACTTTAAGAACTGCTTATAACCATTTCCAGAAAATCTGTCTTTATTTGGGAATTAACACTTTTTTGTGGTCACTCCAACTCAAAAAATAATGCAAGGAGTGAAGATATAATGCCTGTACATAAAAATTGATATTACGTATGTACCCCAATGAGCGTTAATACAGTTGGCTCACTGTTTAACGATGTTCTACTAAACAAATTTCTCTATTTAAAGCCGGCTTTTCGTGATCCCAGATGGTCCACTATAGTTTTAAAAGCATTCTATTTGAGGATGCTTTCTACTTAAGGATGATTTTTTGTGGTCCCTTGAAAGTCGTTAAACAGAGAACCAACTCTACTATTCAAATTTTGGCTTTAGTCTCTCCAAGAGGGTGGTAAAATTGAAAACTTTCCTCTTTATGTGTCTGCTACATCTCAAAAAGTACTGCACAAACATGAATCAACATGGCATTAAAACGTAAATTCATATCAAATTTTTCCTTTAATAAATGATCCTTTTGCTTTAATTTTGTATTTACTTTCTTATAATAATGTTGTCCTTGAATACATAGAATTTAGTTCCGTTCTGACAACTCTTCCAAGGTGCCCAATTTTTTATGGCAAAAAGTGTATTTTCAACATTTCAGTGATAATAACGAACAAAATTTGAGGGAAAAACTAAACAACCATCTTTGGCATGTTTTCTCAGGTATCACAGGCAAGCGTTTGATGATTGCAATAAATGTGCCTCTAATCATCCCATTCAGTATTTTCTTCCTCTTTTTCTTTTTTTATTACTCCTACATTCTTTGTCTAGTAGCATTAGCACTATTTTGCATGCTGGGAGAAAAAAACTTAAATTCCCCATGCACTGTGCCGCTTAAAAGAGAAAATGATGACTCGATATAATTGTTGTGGAAATCTCTACTGAAATCTGATCAGAGTAGAAAATGTAATTTGCATGCTATTCTAGGACATGTTCTTTTTATGAAAATACAGTGAAATCCCATTACAGCGAATACCAATCCAACGAAATTTCCATTTCAACGAAATAAGTTTTCAGTCCCAATTTAATTCCCAATACATTATTTGAATTCCATTGCATTGAAGTTCCTGATGCAAAGAATAACATTTGCAGTTCCTTGAAATTTGTTGTGAAGGGATTTCACTGCATATCTTTGTAATGTTGCATCATCTTTGAAAAGCTGAAAACATAGTCACCAGTTAAAATATATTAGTCTCTAATGATGAACAGGCTGCTTTATTTCACAAGAACTGATCTTGGCCACAAAATACTAGTTAAATGATGGAATGAAAAAATAAATAAAAAGCAATTCAATTATTAAAAACATGGAAGCGTTTTAATTTATTTTATGGTAATTGTTGAAGTATTGTTTGCTTTTAAAATTAACTGATGCAAAACATACATTTTCATATTAAAAAATGACTTCAACAGATTAATTTCATTTCAAAGTTATGAGTTTTTTTCATGTGAGAGTTGTTCCCTCTCCACGTTTTCAAAATTATTTTCACGAAAATCATTTGGGCAGATTTTTCTATTCTTTTGTTATAGATATTTTTACCATTAATGTGCAAAATCGCGGTTAGAATTGAAAGTTCTTGTACTGTTATTTTTCTTTTGAATCCATAAATGGCAGACTTGTTATTCATTTACTGAAATTCATTTGTGTAATTTGATTAATGCTCAGCCGTGTTGCACCCTTTCTTTAAAATTGTTACCTTTTAATATTTCAGAAAAATTTGAGAACAACTTCTCGCGATCTCGCAGTTCCAGTACATCCAGTATCAAAGATGTAAATCCTGATGAAGCTAATAATTCAGAGTTTGTAGTTTTTCTTAGATTCTGTGAATCGTATGGTGGAAAAACTGGTGAGTTATTTAGCTTAAGCATTTTTTTTCTTTTTTTTTTTTTTGAAGTTTATGCCATCACATTTCATTTATTTCACACATTTTTAAAATAAAACTTTCACATTTTACAGAAGTCATTGTTTTTGCATATAAACATAATTTTAGGTATGAAGTGGCAATTGACTATTTAAGGAAAACACTTTAAAGTACTAATGAAGTAATATTTAAAGTTATTGAACACTAACAATAAAATATGAATTTGATAATTTTATCAATTGAATTAAGAGCCATTGTAAATGAAAAAAAAAAGAAACTATTATCTTGACTGGAAGAAAATAGTCATTTGGAAAAAGATAGGGTGATAAGAATAAATGTTTAATAACATTATATACCAGGAAATTCCTTTCCATCAAAACTTGATTGTTTTGAAAGGTAGAATAGGGAGAATGTTGACTGTGATGCTAGATATACTTTTTTTCATAGCTCTACTGATGGCAATTTATTTGTTCAACTCGAGCAATTTATTTGTTTAAAAAAGAAAAAAATTATGAAATTCATTTCAAACTTTTGTCTTGTATGCTATTCTCTGTAAAATTGGAGTTTTATACACTGGAAAGTATTTTAGAAAGTGTAACTACAGGGTCCATTATGAAAGTAATGAGCATAATGTTATTGTGACGCGGCAATAGATGGCAGCACGGTAAAACCGGCTGGGAAATATGGTGCGGGATATGCCCTTTCAATGCAGCCAGTCGTCAGTTGCTTTCGAGCAGTGTGAGCGGAGATAAGTGCCTCCGCTTGAAGTATGTTTTCAACTTTTGTAACATAACGCAATGGAGCGTTCGCTTGAACAATGATACGCCATAAAGTTTTGAGTGAGGTTTGGAAAAAATGCAACCGAAACATTCCAGATGCTGCAAGAAGCCTTCAAGGACGATTGCATTTCAAGATCACAGTCTGGGAAGTGGCACAAGGCATTCAAAGAGAGCCAGGAGGAGGTGGCCGACGAACCCCGTTATGGATGTCCCCCCCCCCCGGTGATCCCTCACCACCTTACAGTCCCTACTTAGCTTCATGTGACTTCTTTTTGTTTCCGCAACTCGAGAGAGAGAGAGAGAGAGAGAAGAAAGGAAAACATTGGGGAACCTTGGGAAACATCCAACACCATGTTACAACGTTCCTGAGAGGCATTCCCTTGGAAGAGTTTCAGGGTGCCTTTCAGGCGTAGCAAACACGTCTCCGCAAGTGTATTGATGCAGGAGGAATGTATTTTGAAGAATATTGAACATTTGTACAAATTACGATCAATAAATATATTTTGGCAGTAAATGCTCATTACTTTCATAATGGACCCTGTATAACAGTGTGTATCCCTTTCTATTTTCAGATTCCTGTCCCAGTCCTAGCCTGTGGGTGGGCACGAGCTTAGGATCTGTTCTTGTCTTCCTGCTCATTCTCCCTCCCCCTGGTGATACCAGGCTACTGCAGCCAGTCATCATATCACCCAGTGGTATGTCCAAAATTTGTAGTTTCTTCTATTCCAAAAATGTTACAGAAATAATTCAAAGATGCCTTTTATACTTTCTTGGCTCAAATGTGTCCTGGTTGTTTCTGAAAAGAGAAGAACTTTTAGTATAAAACCATCATGTATTAGCCTTGAATATGTTACTGAGTTTTCTAGAGTTTGATTATAATCTTTTTGGGAATTAGCTTTTGCAATGGATATGCAGTGAACATAATACATCCAAATCTACTTTCATGTTTTGGTTTTGGTGTAATCATAGCCTTAAATGTGTATTTGTACCAATTGTTCAAGAAGAAAGAAAGCATTATTACTTTAAATTTTTGTATTATGAAACTTAGGTTCAAATTTCAATTTTAGTGTTTAATTCAATGAGGTTTGACATCTATTTTCACAATATTTCTCCACAACTTGTCCAACATTTAGTTTCAAGTAGCTGTTTTAGAGGCACAGTTCTCTGCATAAATATATATATTTTTTTAATTTAGTGAAGGAAAAGAGGCTGAACCGAATCAAGCACTGCAACCAGAAGCCTATTGTACTGGTCCCCAAACAGAAGTATTAAAACAGACCAGTAGTTAAAACAAAATTCAGTAAACACCTTATAGAAATCACATGCAATATACCAGACAACCCGGTTATCACATACAGAGACTACAGTTTCGTTCTTATTAGAACTCCTCAGTCTGGATTAGTGAATAACCAAACCGGAGGCAGATGTCATCTCATTGAAGCTGAGAGCGCCAACAAACTGGTTGATAAAATTAATTTATCTCATCAGCGAGGGTCTGCAGCAAATTTGTTTTTATATAGGAGTTTTTTTTTTTTAACTGGACTGCTGCTATTTATTTCTGTGGAAATGAGATATTTCCGGAAACATCACAGCTTTCAACCAAATGACTAAATAAAGAGCACTGAATTTGCAAAATCAGTTGATCATGAAAACAAAAAAAAAACTTTAACAAGGTGTAAAACCTAAACTGATTGAGAGTCCCAAAAAATAGTTTATATGCTTTCTAAAATGCATAGAAAGAGCAAAGATACAAAATGTTATAAAAATCCAAACCTAGGTGTCAAACCACATTTTTTGGTTAATTTTCCATGGCATGAACGAGCCATTGAAATAATGTTACTAAATAAATAAATTACTAAAATAATGAATAAAATGAGTCCAGTTTGGGTTACATATAATAAAACACTTCAAAACTTTCTAAATAATTGAAATATTTTCTTGATGCAAAGGGGATTGAAATCTCAAACAAGACAAGCAATTTCTGGCGATGGACGTGTTTCAATGTTGGCATGTTTCCAAAACATACGTGTATGGCCGAAATTGCTGTGGATGAAGATTGATTGTGAAAGTCCTACAAATTACTCATCAAATTAAACATTGTAAGCTTTCTGCCAAATTATCGTAATTCACGAGAATTTTTCTTTTGTTCTAATTTTAAAAAATTCGCAGAATTTCGGTTCAAGTCTATCTTGAGTTGGAAGATATTTGTAAAAAATCTGCAGTTTCTACAGATTTTCTGCACCGCAGTTTCTGCAGAGTTTTGGCACCGCAGTTTCTGCAGATTTTCGGCACCGCAGTTTCTGCAGATTTTCGGCACTGCTGTTTCTGCAGATTTTCGACACCACTGTTTCTGCAGATTTTTGCCACCACAGTTTCTGCAGATTTTTGCCACCGCAGTTTCTGCAGATATTCCGCACCGCAGTTTCTGCAGATTTTCTGCAGAAAATTTGTCAGTTTTCCTCTCGCATTTGAACAGAATTGTTCTGCAGTTCTGGCATTTTGCTCTGCAACCTACGTCCCAAATTTTGTAGTATTCTGCTTTGGGGGTTGCAAGTTGGATCATTATTGACACCCATTGTAGCAAGGTACCTCTTTAAGATGCAGTGACCAGTAAGAAAACTAATATCCTTCCTAATATAATTTCTATTAAGACTTAAGAGTTCTTTTACCATAATACTAGGACCGCCCCTGTTAATCTCCTTGGTCTGATGTTGCCCATCCAAGTTACACCAGCCAGGATACTGTTTTCGCCTAAAAATATCAAAAACCTAGACTAAAACTATGAGACTAAAACTTGTTAAGCATCTTTTCATCCATAAGCTCTCTTCTTTTGCACTGAAAAAGGCATTCCTTGAAATGCCAAAACATGTGTCTGCAGTTATATGCAAGTTTTGTGCAATAAAACAGTTGTTCTTAATTTTACTTTTAAGTTATTTATTCATTTTGTTATTTGGAACTGTTTTATTCAATAACCAATTATGTAAAAATCAGAAATGTGCTATTTTGGTTGGTGGTAGTTCATGGCCATCTGTCTGAAAGTATAAGAAAAAATTGTCTACCTTCAGCATAATTTCTTTTATTAAATTGGCAAACCAGTGGGTTTCTTTACCAATAATTAAACTGAAAGTCTCTCTGTCTGGATGTCTGTGACGCGCATAGCGCCTAGACCGTTCGGCCGATTTTCATGAAATTTGGCACAAAGTTATTTTGTAGCATGGGGGGTGTGCACCTTGAAGCAATTTTTCAAAAATTCGATTTTGTTCTATTTCAATTTTAAGAACATTTTCCAGAGCAAAATTATCATAAGATGGACAAGTAAATTATGAAATTATCATGACGTGGAACCGTAACATGAGAGAGCGAATGAACATAGCCAATTGGCGAGAAATTCATCATCCATTATTTGTAAATATACAGGCGAACCAAATGACCTTTTAATTTTCTACTACGGGCATAGCCATGCTGGTACTACTAGTTTCCAATAAAGTAACGTAAAGGTTGAACAGAGTCCTCCTAAGCTTTCCCAAAAAAGGTGAAAAAGTTAGTTTAATGTGCTATTTACATGAAACTGGTGTAATGGTTCGTTCTAACTCATTACAGTTTTCATGTATGAATTTCTTTAAACTACCTAATTTTCAAAGCCATTTTCACATACCCAAAAGTTAAAAGGAAAAACTTTCTTTTTTAATGAAGGACTTTTCTCCATCTAAACTCGGGTGCCAGGTCTCCCATGTGGTGGCAATTGTTTCAGAACAAGAATCTTTCAGAAGCCATGTTAAATTGAATTTTCCTGTAAACCCTGAGAAAGTTGTTTGCAGCCTAAAAATTTTCCCTGGTGCTGAGATTGAACTTTCTTTCTTATTCTCTGCTTATCAGTTATGGCTTTTGCATTTATGTTTATTTATTTATTTATTTTTTAATCTTGTTTTTAAATTTTCTTTTTCTGTTTCATTTACATTTCAGGTACAATATATCGTCTTAAAGGTGGAATTATCAATGTTTCTTTCCTTGACTCTTCTGGTAATGTGATTGGTGATTCTAATGATCCTTCAAAGGAGAAAGATAAAGAAGAAAAAAAAATAAGTAATTTTTTTAATTGTCGTTATTATTTTTTCCTCTTTTAATTATGTCCTTCAAATAATAAAAAAGAAAGATTAGCTATTTGCTCTTTTGAGCATATGAAATCTTGTAGTCCAATACAAAGTGAAGTATCTCCAGAATTGGAGATCATCTTGAAAGACAAATTGTTTAAAGCAGTAAAATGCTTCATAAAAGTAGACTGCAAAATAAAATACGAAGGCTTTGATAGATTTGACATTATCTGGGGTGCACAGTGGAGGAGAATTACGCTGAATGTATGGTTTTCTACCACTAACTCTTGTTCTATGTTTTGCTCAACTAACTTTTATGGTTCTAACTTGTTTGAGTTACCATGTTTTAAAACCAGCCTATGCATAATGACTCCTAACAGTTTCATTTATCTGTGTTTTAAAAGGTAATTTTATTCTTTTTTTTTTTTCAGATTCATATAAAACCGTCAGCTATGAGGCACATAAAAATTATTTAGGGTAATGATTATGCAAGAGACATTCTCTTTGATTCCCTCATAATTTGAAATTTTCCCCAAAAAAGTCATTTAAATTTGTGTTCCATCGAGCTATATGTGACTGTTGTGAAGAAGTTAAGAAAATATAGGTAGTGCGAAAACTTTTTATTTGTGATTGAATTTTGCTGAAACAACAAGACAATGCTTTCCCAACTCTTCCGTTATCAGTACTATTTCTAACCAAGGGACGAAAAAGCACTGAAAATCTGCTAGAGAACCAGAAATCTTAAAGAATATTTTGATTGCAAAAAAATTTTTGCAATTTCGAAATGGATGAGGAATGGTTATGATATAAATTGTGTGTATTTTTCATATGAATAACTGTTTTCAGAAAAATTCATTAGTAATATTCTAAATGTTAAAACATTTATAATGAATCTATGCATCTAAATAAAGTACAAACTCATTTATCCAGTAGTGTTTATGTAGTTCACTTTTTGATGTCTTTCAGAACTAACGAGTCGGCCTTCATCGTCTTCCCTGGACCGGAGAGAAAAGCAGTTTGCTGTCTTGACCTCAGAGAGGCGGTCTCATGTTGTCCTGCTCCCCTCTCAAACAGGCGTCTACCGGAACATCATCTCAGATACCTCCTATGCCGTCAAAGCGGATGTCACCTCCCTCAAAGATCTAGGTAATTTTAACGCATGGGATAGTTATATTGCCCGAATCATTTTATTTGTCAGATTTTCTTTTAATGTTGGAAAGATATTTTAATATTTGATTATGAGTGATGAAATTCTGTGGTTAAGCTAATTTCGTATATCTTTTACAGGATCTAGTTTAATATGCTACATTGCAACTGGTCATGTGAATATATATAGTTTACCTAGCTTAAGACAGTTGCATCATGTAGATTTTTTACCTGCGTTGAATATGAGGTAAGCATTTATTTTTAATTTTACTTATCTGGTTATGTTGCTCCGTGTGGATTTACACATTGGGGGCTATTTGCTTGTCAGTCTTAAAGTAATAGTTTCTGAGAAACATGCATTGGGTTATGTTGAAAGTTTTTTACCACTTTTAAAATATTTAAGTTTTAGAATACATTTTTAAAATTATATAGGTGCCACCTGTTCTACAATGGTTTTAAAATAGTTTTAAAGACTTTTAAAGACAATATGCTTTTGTAGCAATATGAACTAAAAAAGTAAAAAACGATTTTTGAATTTAAGGTAAGATAAAATTATTGACCAAGCAATTAACTTTAACATAAAAAAAAACTGTGGGATGCTGTCTATTTACATTTTTGTAAGTAAATAGAAGGAATTTAGGACAATTGATATGCAGGTCCTTCACCTTTTTTTTTTTTTTAGGTCACTTATTTTATCTTACCTCACATTCAAAGTTTACTTTTTACTTTTTTAGTTCATCCTGCTACTAAAGCATGTTATTTAAAGCTATTTTATTTTTCGTTTTTTAGTCTTACTTGTTTCATGAAAGAATATGTATTTAAACAGAACTCAAGATGATCTAATTCATAAAATTACATATCGCTCATTTGGAAGAAGAGTGCCACAATTCGAAGAAATAAAAATTTACAGGAGGAGCATTTGAAATTAAACTCTTCAGGCAATTTGCATTAAGAAAAGTAAGTTTGCTGTGCTCTCCAGTGGTTAGTATTAGAGCAAAAAATCTGTCATTTTCCAAATGAGATAACGTCATTTGAAGCCCTTTAAGCAAAAAATAAGAGAAAATTAAAAATTTTGTATTGTGGCACTCTTTTTCCAAACGAGCAATATGTACAACAGAGTGAATCTTGAAGTCAGGGGGAATACAACTGTCTTTGCTTGACTTCTTTAAATGTCAGGCCTGATAAGCAATATATATTTTTTTAAGTTTATATATTATTTCATACTTCTTAAATGTGTGAAAATCACATTATAATGCTTTAAAAAAAAATTTGATTAATTTTAATGAAGGTATTGTTTAACAATGGCCTCTGTTTCTAATTGAAGGCTCATCTACATTTTAGCTTTAAATTAGCTTAAAACAGTTGTAATTGATGTTTTAGTTACCTTAGAAAATTGGAACAAATACCCTCTTATGCAGAAAATTCAGGGTTCTCTACCGATATATAATGCTAACTAGCAGTATGGGCAGGTAATGCTAAGAATTTAAAGGAAGCCTATTGAATAAAAAAAAAATCCAGGCCCCCTCCTCCCTCCCTTCTGATCTTTTTAATTTTTCTCTAGTTTTTAATTTTAGTGTTGCTCAGCATTCATGACCGTCGGTGAAAGAATTTGAAACATCGAATAAGTAGAAAATGGGGTAGGCAGTACATGCGATAAAGAAATCCAGACTACCACAGTGTGTTCCTTAAACAGAAGTTTGGCACAAGTTTTCTTTTGAAATTTATTTCTCACTAGCAGTACCCGCACAGCAATGCCCATGCTAAGATTTTAAAGGAAGTCCATTGAATAATAGAAATCGACTCCCCCTCCCCCTTCTGATGTGAAATGATCATTTTTCTTCAACTAAAACGCGTACGCATCTTTTCAAAAAAAGCCTATTGAAATCTCTTTGGAATTTAAAACTATTTGCCAAAATACATAAAAAGATTAACAGTAGCTTTAAAACTAGAAATAATCCTTCTACTATATAGTTCATCGCTTAACGCGCCAAGCAACCACGCTACCGTAACCCTGCCCTTTAGCGAGTGAAGTGGGTTTTTTCTGCATTTAAAGTGTTTTGCCAAATAAACAATACCATAATAAAAACATTATAAAGAACAATCACAATTGAATAATATGACAAATAAAATTATTTACTTAGATAAGTAACTATCTTCAACTATAAGAACAGAAACAAACATTGAAGAAATAAGGAAAACAAAACCCATTAGAAAAATCCTACAAAATAAAATTATGTACCTGACTATCGAAGAAAAACTCATTCAAAATTCAGTTTGCTGACCCACAATAGCATGGCTGACCACATGTCTGATCGGCTCAGCAGGGTTCCTCGCAGCTATTGACACTGGGCCAGCTCCCTCTCAATGAGTTAACTTACCCTGGCATCTATTAGGAATTCATAGAACTGAACAGTTAATTAAACACAAAAAGAATTTTTCAATTCAAACCATTAGTTCTTGAGATTAGAGCATTCAAACTCTTCAGCTTTATATTTATTAGAAGAGATATATTTCAGAATTTTTTTCGCCCTCATGTTTTAGAGGATTCATGCAAAAATGTTACTTGAAATTAGAATAAGCAAAAACTAAATTGTTAATTAATTTGATTATAGAATATTGTATTGTCATCAAGACTGAGCTCGCATACCAAAGTTCAAAGGAATCTAATCACAGGAAGTGGGTGAATATTGAATTGCAAGATTCTGACACATACATGGATAGATAAATACATACATACAAAGATACAGGTGATGCTAATAAAAGCATTTTTTAAAGGTTGAGAACCACTTGGGTTGACCATCTCAACCAAGTTTCAGCAACTTTTAATGTTTTATCAACGGCACATATATCCATAAACTGTCCTGACCATTCTCTTGATTTCTCTAATAAATTTTCATGAAAACAGAAACGTTCCTTTTATTTTTTCCTTTGCATTTATTTGTACTATTCTTGTAGGTAATTTATATTTGACTACCTGTGGTGGCAGTTTTAGAGAAGAACTTCTTAACTAGTTATGATTTGTTTCACTTTGTCAAGACAAGATGCTTTATTATTAGTAAAGACTGCTTCATTTTTGTGAAGATAATTTAACTATTTGACTTGGGACCTTTGAATAGGAGACTCATACTGGTATCTAGAAATACTGATATAGAATGATAGAATGTTTCTGATGTGTATGCTGTTTTCTTTCATTCCAACACATTAAGCACAGAGTAACAATGTTTTTTTTTTACTTAGTTAAAACAGTTGTATAAAATAAAGTTTTTAAACCACTGTTTGAAATCACGTTATTTAGTTCATATGTAACATTGAAAGTAGGTATACATTTTACGAGGTGACACCATCTTTTGCTATGTAGACTAGTACTGGGAGTGCCACTACTCAAGTGATAATCTTTTGTTATTTCTGCGACATTTCATTATTACAAGAAATAGAAACATTGTGTTCTTAGGCATTATAAATTGTCCTTTCAACCAGATTTTACTGTGTTTGATTGAATTTCTAAATTAATTTCTTATTTTGCTTATAGGAATTTTTCAAGAATGGCTCGAACATTTTGCATTAGTGTGAATGGTCATGGTTTATATCTTTCTTCTCCATCAGAGGTTCAGAAGTTCAACCTTGCTGCATCATTTGGGTACTTTGTTTTTTGTTTTAGGTTTTTTTCCCTTTATTTTTCCAATATGCTTATTCAATTAGTGACACGGAAAACAAAAAGAACAATCAGAGATTTGATCTAAATGCTTAAAAGTGATTATATTCTAAAAATGAGTTCATGTTAAGCCTTAGAATATATTAGTTTTTTTCTTTTCGAAATGAAACATTTTATTCCATAATTTTTTTTAAATGAGTTCAAAACTTGATTTTCTTTCTTCGATATGGAATAGCACCTGCATGATGAAATTTTGATGTTATTGCTACCAGTTTTCCTCCAAAATAGTTCTTGTTTATGAGTACAATTTTTATTTATATTTCTAATTTTTGAATTAACCAGTTTGATTTAACTTGTTTCTTTTGCCGCACAAGAAATGTGTTCTATGACAAGAAAGATAAATATAAAAACTGTATCACATTTAAATAATAAGAAATTAATTAAAATGAAACTCATGCTATAATGAAACCCTAAAAGCACCAAGTGTTCTGGTTAAATTTGTCTGAAAATTTTAATTTATCTCTCTCTCTCTTTTCTTTTTCTTTTACAGCTGTAATTAAAGTATTGCCTGAAAATATTTTCAATGTTTGTTTTTTTTAATTTTAGTTACTATTATTATTAAGTGAAAAGGGTAGCACTGTATTTTGCCTTTCCAAAAAAAATTGTCTAAAATCATTCATATTTGATGTTTAAAAGTATGAATAATTACTGTACTTTGTATACCAAGCTTAGTTTTGTTGCATGCATTTATGTGTCATAGTATTTTGAAACCTCATGTTTTCTTAACATGTTAAAATTCCTGTTTTAATGTGAGATTTGCTAAAAAAAGTCTCACACACACAAGTATGATTTTTAAAAAAAATTTCCCCCAGAAACTTGCTCCAGGACATGATGGGCACTTTGTTTCTCACGAAAGAAATGCCAGAACCTCCAAAGCAAGGATTTTTCAAAGGTCTTTTTGGAGGAGGACCAAGTATATTGGACAAAGAAGAACTATGTAATTGTTTTTTATATATATTTTACTTATACATCAGCTTTTCCTCTTTTTTCCCCTTTTCAAAATATTTAGATATTAAGAATCATTCTACAAATAACAATGTTGGTTTTTACCCTGAGGAAAAATAACCAAAGGTCAAGGATTAACCTTACTATATAAATTTCCAATTGATAATATTGTTGCTCTTCTCATTCAAAGTTTTATTTTTTATACATTTGAATAAAAATTGTTGATTTTAAAAATTAAGTAAAAACATATTGAATCTGCAACTATCAGATGTGTTATTTTAACATGAGGCCATTTTTAAATTTTGTAAGCTTTGTCTGATTGAAAAAAGTAGAAATTTTTTTTAAGTTGATTATAATATATACACTAAAGCGACAAAAGTCATTGGACAGTGAAAAAAGTAGAAATTATTTTAAAGTTGATTATAATGTATACACTAAAGCGACAAAAGTCATTGGACAGCAGAAAGCAAATATAAAGCTACTAATAGCATAACACAGAAAATGCATAAATGAGTAGCTCATTGGTAGGATTTTCATTCGTACTCGAGTGGTTCATTTAAAAAGGTTTCTAACCTGATTATGACATTACGCCAGGACTCTACAGACTTCGAGCTTAAAATGATAGTT
Source organism: Uloborus diversus (assembly GCF_026930045.1). NCBI lineage: Eukaryota > Metazoa > Arthropoda > Arachnida > Araneae > Uloboridae > Uloborus > Uloborus diversus. The sequence continues at coordinate 208,079,495 of NC_072731.1, forward strand.
GGAGTTAGGGGTGCAAAAAATTACTGTTTAAAACTGTTTGAAGCATTCAACATTCTAAGATTCTCAACGTCAAAAGAGTGTTAAAAATACCTAATTTCAGTCATAGCTGACAGGGCTGTCACTGCCGACTAAAAAAGCGACTATTTTGAAGAGTTGCAGACTATGACGACTATTTTTGCCTAAAATATGACAAAAGCAACTATTTTGTAAAAAAAAACTTCTGCTATTTCAGCCGAAAAGCGACTAAAATGTAAAAAATATGACATGTAAAAAAATGGAAATTAAAAAAAAAAGAAGTTTCAGCTTCAAGTATCATCTGCTGAACTTGTTGAACTTCAAACTTACTCTGGTCTGCCAAATTAAGGGAAATGTCGCTAATTAATTACCATTACAATTATATGGATGCTAATTAGGGACTCAAATACCAATTAATCGGCTGTTGATAATCGACCGAATGATCCTAATGATTATTTTTAATACTTCCAATTCCTCCATCATATTTTTCTCTAACAATTTCGACTTCAGAAATAGTTAATAGTTTATTTCTAAGAAACTGTTTATTTTTCTCCAGTTTCCCAAAATAACTTTAAAATTTCATCCAATTTCTTTGAGAGACTTTTCATATTGTTCACTAAACTACATTACGTTAATGAGACATGAAAATTAAAAAATATTAGGGTAATGATAACAATTATGTATGTACTCATTTGTTACTTTAATCAAATAATATTTAATAATAATTAGTTTTTTGTTGAATCGAAAATTAATAATTTAGAACAGTGTTTCATTCAGTTTTACGCACTTTGTTTTTTCTCTGTACACTTTCATAATACATGGTATAGTGATGTTTCCAGAACATTAGGTATTTATTGTCAACAAATGTATTAATCATAGTTTCTTGTTGAAGATATGCTTAAAAAGTATTTTGGAAAATATTTTTTCATTTGACGGAAATTGGCCGATTATAAATAATCAGCAAAGTGGCCGATTATGGCTGATTAATAGCACATCCCTAATTAATACGATTTAAAAATAATAGGATACTATTTAAGATACTATTTTCCTTGTTTGGCGACTATTTTGCAGACTATTTTTCATTTAAGACGCTACTAAAACGACTATTTTGAGGACCGTAGCTCAGTGACAGCCCTGAGCTGACTGCCTGCACTTAATGACTGTTACACATGGCATGTGCGTAGAATTGTCAGGGTTCACAGACAAGGAACATTACATGAAATAACCACAGAAATCAATGTGGGACATACAACGGATGTGTCCGCTGGAACAGAGTAGCAAAATTTGACTCTATTGACCTATGGCAGTAGAAGTGTGACTCAAGTGCCTTCACAACCAGAAAGACATCTCTTGTAGCACCTCTGTTGGGCTTGTAACTAATCATTGGAACTGAGATGACTGGAAACCTTGGCTTGATCAGTTGAGTCACGTTCTTAGCTCATAAAATCTTACGGTAGCGTTTGAGAGTGGTACAGAATCCATGAAGCTATGAACTCAAATTGACAACAAGGCACTGTGCAACCAGGTGTTGATTCTATAAGTGTGTGGGCTGTTTTGCAAGTCATAGACTTAGTCCTTTTAGTGCCATGTCAACCTGCCCCAAATAATCTCAATTTACTGGGAAAACATTTTGGACAGTCCCAGCAAATCATTTAGCCCCCTGGATCACCCATCATGAATTCCATCAATTATTTATGAATCATAACCGACACTTCAGCTTATGCACAAAGTCCTTCAACAGCAACATTTTCACAATTATGGATGTCTAATTCTCTATAGTGGTAACTTGGTGCAATATTTTTGTAAAGGACTTCCAACAACTGGTTGAGTCATTGCCACATCGAGTTCTTGTGTTTCGCCGAGCAAAAAGAGGTCTGGCACAATATTAGGAGGTATCCCATGACTTTTGTCACCTCAGAGTAAGTTAAAAGTTGGGGTATGGAATTAGGGCTTACAAAAGGAAATAAAAAGCTTGATGTTTTGCACTTAGCTTCATAGAAGTTGTAAAGTTTTTAAAATTTATGCACCTCTTCAATTCAAAAGATCTCATACTAATAACTCTTTGTGTCCCTGAATCTTATCAAAATGCAATAAAAGATATAATGTTTTTGGGATTTTTGACTCATAACATTGTGGTTTTAGTTGGAGAGGCCAGCGGTAAAAGCTCAAAAACTGTTGCACGCCATTATCCTGGGGGAACTGTGGAGCAGGTCAAGGCTCAAAGCTCCTCTTTAGCTGGTGATGTCCTTAGGGCAAGACAGGTAATTATGATCCTATTTGTTCTCCTTCTCCCCCCCCCTTAACAGTTTGAAGTGAGTCTTCAATTTTCTAAGTTTACTGATACATTATTCATTGAAATTCACCAGTTCTGTGCTCTTAATATTGCAAGAATTATTTCTAAAATTTCTTCGGTATTTTGAGGATTTTATCTGTGTTCCAGGCACTCAACGAGAGGGGTGAACAACTAGGCAAACTGGAGGACACAACAGTCCACATGATGACCGAAGCCGAGATCCTTTCCGACAAGTCCCAGCAACTCTTGCTCAAGTACAGAGACAAAAAGTGGTACCAGCTCTGACTCTTCCTCGCCTCCGGTAGGGATCGCTAGACGAGGCGTTTTTGGAGATGTTTTTTAAAAAAATGCTGCGACTCTCTAGTTGTGATTGTGTGGCCATGCAGAGAGATATATCATGCACCTAAAATATTAATGTTGGTGAAATATGTTCTATACATAAATATAGGGAAAGCAGTGACTCTGTTTAAACTATGTGTCGAAACAGGTAAATTTGTCGTCTTTCATATTTTCCCGGTTCGATTGGAAATCGAGTCCGACGGCTCAGAAAATTAAAATTCGCGTCGGAATTTAGCATCCGTTGAGCACTTGTTATATCATTAACACACACCACATATAAATATATACATACATATATATATATATTATATATATATACTGTTATTTTTTATTTATTTGAAGAAAAAAAAGGCACTTATCTGGAAGCACCTCTAGCACTTTTGTTTGTTGTCGTCTACTTTGTATTATACTGAAGTTATTTGTGTTTCTTTTAGAGGTGCTCAGGGAAAAAGTGTAGTCTATTACCATGTTTTGTGTCTGTCGTCAAAAGCCTTCGAATACTGCACATGTGTAACAGGCATGTAGTCTGAATTTGGATGAAACAATCCACAAGGAAAATTGCATCTGATCTTTGATTTTAAAAGAATATTTTCTGCATCGTATAATTGTGATGAATGTTTAACAATGAAAAGAAAATGCTATGCATGATGCATGCAAGTTTCAGAATTTGTTAATTTCCTTCAATGATTTGTGTCTCCATTTTTTATTTCAAGTACATACTTTCAAATACATATATATTTTGTAAATTTAGCTATGACCAAAAAATAAGTTAAGGAATTAATAAACATTTCCAAAATATGAAAATTGTCTTTTCTTTTTTTTATCATGTATTTATGTTATTAAAATACCAAAGACTTTGGTATTTTAATGACATAATTGTATGACATCTGCCCTTCATTGTCTCCACTGAAATTTTGAATCTCTGTACAGACTGCTTTGTAGTTGCATTGCCATCTGGATTAAAATATACTAATTAATGATTTATGTGGCAATTGCAATTTGATTTACCTGGAATTCAGAATGTATTTTTCTTCTGAAATTTTGATTAACAGATGTGTTTAAATTGCCTTTGATGTTACGTTATGGCTTAATCTGAAATGCATTTTCATTCCTGTCTTTATGATTGCATATCCATAAAATTATATTTTATTCTATTTAATTACATTAACAATTTAAATTAATTGCATATTTAGGTTTCCTTGACTGCCAATCTCGCATCACCTATTAAAATTTTCAATGTTTTATCGTTAGTTTGAAATGGCTAGCTTCTTTGGCTGTAGCACACTGTAGACTTTTGCAGAAATACTATGTTCAATGTTTTACTAGCTGTTCAGAAGCTTTCCTCCTCGATATATATCATTAAAAAGAATTATTGATTGGTATTTTGTTTTGAAAAACATAAGTTGAAGCAAACAAGAAATATATGTATGCATGCCTTTCTGGCTACACTTTTGAATTATTCCAAGATTTGCTCATGTTACAGTGTTATTTTTGGCAAATCTCTGCTTAGCATATTGTTTCAGTAGTTTGGAAATCATTTTTCTAGTACAATATGTTAGTGTTTCACAATTTTTGTGCATTCTGCTTTGGACTGATCACTTTTATAAAAATTTCCCTGTATTATTCTAATACTTTTGTCATTAATGTTTTTTTTTTCTTTTTTTGTTCTTCTGTGTCTGTATTAGTCTTTTAAAAAGGTTTTCTTAACTATATGTTTGCTGTACACATCTAGATGCAATTGAAGCTCATATGTTACAAAACGGGCTGTCCAATCCCTCATGACCATGAGTTATTTGTGTTTATAAATATAATATTGATTTCCAACTGTTTAGGGTAACAAAACACAAGTCTTTGTTAAATAGGGTTCTTAATGATGTAGTAATTAACTCAACCTTATTAACTCCTACAAGGGAAATATCAATCGAAGAACATCTAAAACCATGGGAAAGTGTTATCTGTTATTAATTTGAGAGTTCAAGCATCTAGCTATAGCCCGGCTATGACATCAGTAGTTGTAGCGAAGCTGCTCTTATACACTTGTGGTTCTACCTTAGTCCCAGCTTAGGACAGTAACTATCAGCTTAAACTAAGAGTGTTAAATTCAGTGGTGATCATTTTTTCTCAAAGTAATGCGTATGACAAACAGTAAATCTTTTGTTGACCACAAAATTCAGAAAAAAAAATATATATATATATATATAAGCATTCAAGATTGATTTTACTTTAGCATGCCTTTCATTCACCTTGTGATTGCTAGATAGCTTATTTTACATAATTAGGGAAAACATAGAGAATGTCTGAAACCAAAAGATCCACTGTCAGAAGATCCATAGCCAGTAGGTCAGACGGACATAGGATTTGAAACCAAAAGGTCCGAAAGACAGTATTCATGAACATAAGACCAGTGGTGTTGTCAAAGGAGGATGCAGTGAGGTGGCACCCCTCCCGCCTCCCCTATGTTTAACACTGCTGCCTTTATAATTTTAACACATCTTATGTTCGTGTCTGCTATTGCCCCTCCACATTTTTCTCAAAGACTGCACCACTTTTGAACTGACAGGAGATATTTAAATAGAATGAGAAAACTTCAGTTAGTCAAGCTTTCCTTCCAAAAGTGATTCAATTTTTTCGCTACAGATGTTTTTCACTTGGTTCAAAATTGAGTGTTTTTTTTTTTTTTTTGGTCAAAGTCATTTATTATTTAAAGTTATCCACTTTCCCATTATTTTATATGTATAATCTAAATTTTTGTTACATTGGGGCTTAAACCAATAATTTAAATTATTTTAGCTCTTAGTTGTACTTCTGTCATTAACCTAATTTAACCAATCATCCAACCAGATAGCAATTCTGCTAGGAGTTTGGACGTCCGTTAATGTTATTAGGGATTCATGATACATTAACAGCATACTATTCTGCCAATAATGTTCCCTAACTGCATTTACAAAATGATGTAAGGAGCATCAAAAATACAAATTTAATTTAAATCTAAGATATAAAGCACCACTGCCAGGAATTTTCCTGTAGGGATTACTGACAGAGCTTCATGTATATACAAGTATATTGGCGTACTCGAATTGTCAATATGGCTTCAGTCCAAGTGTGGTGCACCTCTAGTATGAAAATCTGCTTATATGATAGCTTAATATTTTTTTGCATTGGTTTAAAAAATTTGCTGCATCATCCATTGAGTAAAATAATGTTTGGATATTTAAATTAATCTTTAGTGTTAACTTAACTGTTAATTATTTATGAAAAGGATCTCGGGGAAATGAGAATTGCTACAAAAGGGGAAAATGTTCATTATTGCTATTCTTTTTCAAAAAAAAAAAAAAAAACCCTCAAACATGTCAGGGGTTTTTTTTTTTTTTTTTTTTGGGGGGGGGGACTTGAATTTGGTAAAAAATGGTTTTGACCAAAAAAAAACGAAAATATTTGCTGATTGAAATGCTATCACTACGAAAATAAATTTAAGGATTAGAGTATTCACAAGTTTGGTAGTCCATTGCACTACATTTTTGGGAGCCCTCTTTGTTTATCATAGAACTATGTAAAATATTTATCATGTGCATTTTCGGATTCCTTTGGAAACTCTTATGATGGAGGGGTGGCTGTAACAATTCAAAAAGATGGTCAATAAACCATTGGAATAGGGGACATTTATCATACTCTACAGTATCTTATTAATAATTGCTAAACAATTTTGGTTATTTGGTTTATCTAATTAAATACCTTAATCAAGTTTTTAGATGCCCAATAAAGTATTTTTATAATGAATTTTATGAAATGAGATTAAAAAGCTGAAATACTTCCATTTCGTGCGATAGACCACATAATTTGTGTTATGTAGCTGTGATACAAACTATCCAGACTGTGTAACTCATGGTCAGTAAGTTGGACATCCCCATTTTAGAGTATATCATTAAAAAGGTGAAGTGTATCATAAAGTTGTTAAATTACTTCAGAAGTTGTCACTCAGAATTCTACCACATGGATGCTGTGTTTGAGCACTCACACAGAAAGGATTATATATAATCTGTATATATACATATAAGAATTATATCACCCGATGGAATTCCTAAATCTTTTTATTCGGGTGTTCTTCGTTCGACACATTTCGCTCTGATCACGTTCGGAGAAAAAGGGGAAATTCAAAACGATTCTATTTAAAAACTGCTGCAGAATTGAACAAACTGTGACAAGAAAAGTGACATTGTAGGAGAGCTGTCTGTTATTGATGTTTTTATTGATGAACCAAAGCTTAAGAATAAAATCTAATGTTTTCATATTTGTTGAGACTCATTTATGTTTTTCAGTCAGTTCAAGCGTGATCTTTTGGAATTGTAACATCCATCTTACGAGAGAAAGTATAATGACCCTTGAAACAAGAAATAATGTGTAATTGCGCAAATGTTGAAGATTACTGCAAACACTTATTTCGGGTTTACAAGAAACACCTTTTTCGGCAGGGCCAAATTTAGCTCCAAGCCGCCTTTGGCAGATTTGAAATCTGCCCCCCCCCCCCCTAATAGAAGCAAAAACTCAAAAACATGCAAAAAATGTTTCAAAAATTTAAACTCAAGCTTATGAAGAAATGATGATGTTTCGCATTCAGGGGTGCCCGTGTGAGAGGTCACAGTGATCTCTCTAAAAATTCCTTATTCGAAAAACTTTGCTGACGATTCGAAAAATTTGGAGATGATATTGCAACATACTATGTTTTTTTAATTTAAAAATTGTTTTTTAATGATACCTAACGTTCTTTCTCATTAATTATGTACGTATGCATGATATGCATGTAAGCAGGGGCGGCAAATAGGGGAGTCAAGAGGAGGCGGTCGCACCCCCAAATTTTTTGAGAGGAGTGATAAAAAATGAGCAAGTTCAATTTATGTAAATCGCAAAACAATGTTCATGAAAATAGAATCTTGCTGGTTCTCCGTTATTATTTATGAAACTTGACCCATTTCCAAACATGAGCAAGTGTTTTCTGTTTTTTTTTTTTTTTTTTTGAATGATTTATTAGAAATTCATCAATCCTTTACTGACCTTTTCAGAACAGAAAAAAACTGATGAAGAATCATGGCTAATTTTAACTAAAGACGTAATTTCCTCACATAGGCCAAGTATTTCATTCTTGTGTGCTCTGTGTAATTATGATTATGAGGCCCGTGCAGCGGTGTGGCTGCATGATTTTTGCAAGAAAATGCCTTGGTATTTTACATTCATTGTTATGCTCATATTTTAAGTGTGTCTAATGAGTGTTCACCACCATTTTCTTTTTTCAGAAACACATTTCAGCTACTCAATGCATAGTATGAGTTCATATTATACTTCTTAAAAATACATACTATTGTTGAAAAAAGTATCTCACATCAACAAATATCTTTCCTGCGGGCTCTTTAACTATGCAATCTCGAAGTGACACAAGAGGGTCTTCAAGAGACAACACAAGGTGGTCTTTTAAACCATAAAGACCCTCCTTGATAATTTCAAAGCAGTGATTTTGGAAAACGAGTCTTTCAATAGTGAAAAAGCTACTGAGCTTTAACGCGTCTTTGTTTGAATGCTTATTCGCTTTGTTTGTATTGTGGAGAGTTTTTGAACAATGCCTTACTCTATCAAAACATCTTCAATCAACTAAAATTAATTTTTGGAATGTTCAAGCTTCAGTTAAAGCTACAACTGAAACTATTAATAAATTTCACGCAGATGTATATTTCAACCAAGCGTGGATCATTTCAAAAAAATTCTTACTCCAAAATAATTTTTTAAAAACTCAAAGAATATTCAAATGACTTAAGAAGAGATGACCAAAATGCATATTGATTTAACATATTGTACAAAATAATAGAATCAGTTTCTAAAAAATTTAGCACAAGAATTTGATGATAAATATTTTCCTGTATTGTAAGGTCTCTGTTATCTGGATTTGATATTGATGTCAAAAAATTAAATGTTTCAATTTTGAGTAAAATTTATGGCATGTGTCAAGAAGAATTGTTTAGAGACTAGACTAGACTGGACTGTTCAATGATGAAAAATGAAGACCATAAAATTTTTTAAAGTTACCAGGGTGATTTTGACGAGCAAGATGTGAAACGTATGTTTTCATACGTAACTTCGTTACTTCAATTATTTTTCAACTATTTCAATCAGTTCAGCTAGTAGAAAAAATCGTTTTTGTGTCTAAGGAAAATAGAGAATCATTTTCGAGGGACAAAAAAAAAACTTACTGAAAAAAAAAAGCATGACACTTGGCATTGCTGGATTAATAACCAGATTTCCTGTTCTTCGGTATTTTAAAGATCAAGCATCAAAACTTTATTAAAAGATGAAAACAATGATGCAAGATGCTTTGTATGATAACATGTTATAAAATAAATTATAAATTTTGTCACAAAAATTTAAATTGCGTTTGAACACTATTTTTTATTAATTCTAAACCCATATCATGATTACTTGCTGTTAGCCAATATTTGTTTTGATCCGTACTGAGGTAATTCATATTTAAGAAACTCGACCTCCCAAATGAAATGCTCCCCCTGCGTGTAAGCTCTTGTTTTATCTTCTGGTAAAATTAGAATGTTCCTCCTTTCAAAAATTTTAAATTTGATGAGCCTCTGTAATTTTGTACATTGTTCATGGCTGAAGTAAGGCTGTTGGGCAGGTTGTTTCTTCTTTGTTGTTTCATTTGTTATCGTTTGCTCAAAAAGACATTTCGATTTTAGAAAAAAAAAATAGATTACATTCTGAATTGTTTCAGTTATTTTTGTTTACAAGTTATCTATTAGGGCTCTCTTTTAATCAAAACTGTGGTTTGAAATCGAAACTAGCTCAGTTATTTAATGTCTATATAGCTGAATCTTTGATGAGCTCTGAATTTTAATGTCCTGTGCGTTAACCATTTTATCAGTTGTCATCTTTATTTATAACAGCATCTTTATCCTGTTTTTTAATCTGCGAATCAACGATTTGAATAATTTCCTCTGTTATTGCGTTCACTCACTTGTGTTCTTACCATTGAACAGTGAGGAGTGGTATTTCAATAGTAAATTGTAACTGGGTTACTTTGCAAAGAGTCCAAAGTTTCCGCTGTTGAAAACTGCCCATATAAATAATATATATCACGTTAAAAAAAAAGTTGAAGAGTTATGGGTTTTTTGGTTTTTAATTTAGAGCATGTTTCCTTTATTTAAAATCATTCAGCCTTTTTCACTCATCACTCATTTTCATTTGCCTCCGAAACTTATTAAAAGAAAACAATTTTGAAATATTAAGAAAGAAAATAAATGTCAATCATTCAAGAAACCAGTGCGGAAGAAACTTTAGTATAGCACTAAAAGTCTTAGTCAAACTCCAATCTTGTTGCGACTTCTGTATAAACGCAATGACACTTTCTGAAATCGACACCTGCTTTTCGTCTTCACTTACTATTTTACGCTGATCAAATTACAATGATTAAAAAACATTTGATTTTCAGAAGATGTATGAGAGTAATTGAATTACAAGAAAAAATTGTCTCTTCAAAAAATGAAAGAATGCTAATATTTTACTTTCAAGAATAAAAAAATTATTTAAAAAATGTGTGGTTAAAGCAAAATTTTGCCGCCCTAGGCAGCTGCCTATTGGGAAATTGGGCCTTATTTTTCGGTGCAAAATAAGTGAGCTTATGAATGAAAAGGCATCAGACAAAAGTTCGGCTTTTAGCCTTGGAAATTAGGAACAAACATTCCTTTGTTATGTCCAACAAGTCTTGTCTAGAATTTTGTGAATCATACTTTCAGAATATGCCTTCTCGCCAAACATTTTATGCACCAAAAAGATTTGTACTACAACTTGACAGGAATGTAGTCTGGTAAGAGATATGCAAATGATTTAAATTTTGTCGCAAGGGAAAGCCCTCTAAGAGCATTTGAGATGCGCAGCTAGGGGAGATTGAAAGTGTGATTCAACGAAACTATCGACTTGTATGGATGCTATTGTGACTAGGACGACCTTTGAGATGTAACCATTGCCAATGCGAACAGCTGTTGGACTTTGAGAAGGAGCGTACAGTCGATCTCGGAGAAGGAGATTGGTTGTACAGGCGTATCATCGGCCGCCACTTTGAAAGGAACGATATGGTAGTGGTTCGGTATTAGCTACAGTAGATCTTGCAAAGGGTTTTACAGGAACACAAATAAGAGCGAGTTTCGCCTTTCGCGCAATCATTAGTGCGGCCACTTCCAAGGACGGACTGGGAAGAAAATTCGGATCAATTTTGGAGTTTTAGAAAAGTAAGCCAGGAGCCCCCCAGAGCACTACATTCGACAAAAGTGCTGTAGAGTTGAAACCACACCCCTTTGTTCTTATTGTATAAGCTGCAGGCTAGGGTACATATAGCAAAAAATAGCTGCTTTAATAATATAACAATATTCTGGGTTGTTGTGCCATGGTCTGAGTAACTCCAAACGTTTCGACCGTATCTGTGTCGGTCATCTTCAGTGGCAGCGTGGACACAGCTTCTCAGGAAGCGATTTCTTGCAACTGGCACAAGCAGACATTGAATATTCACGAGGCCAGGGCGAAGCCCATTTACCTCACGTAGTGTAGGGGGGGGAGAGTAGTTACTGGTCACCAGACCGAAATCTCTGGATGGAATTTCCACGTGGGGGCGAGACCCGGGACGACGCACTGATGCAATTATCGAAGTGTTGTCGGTATTTATGAGGGAAGAGCAAGTGCCCCTTGGTTCTGGTCCGGAATTGAGTGATGAATGTCTATCTCCGTTTCACGTTGGCTGGAACGAGCTCTCTTCGTTTTGGTCGGGGATTGGCTGCTGCTCTTACCATGCCGTATTTTGGCTGGTATAGCTGCCAAAGGAGGCTATACTCCAAAATTTTAAGAGTATTTTTTTTTTCTGAAAGAGCATGCTTAAAAACATAGGATCTGACCATTTTTTAAATAATTTATTTAAGTTTAATATTTAAAAAAAAAATACTTAAATTAGTGCGCTTTCATTGTTTACACTTCTGTCGTGATACATCACAAATGATGAAATGCCCTTCAATATATTGACATTCACAGAACAAAATATTTAATCAAAATATTTTATCGCATCTTTACTCACGTGTATTGGCAACGATATAGTTGATAGCAAGCGTAGAGCGCAATTTTAATTCGCTGCTTGATTATCATAACGTGGAAACGTAGTAGAAACATGCGCCATATTGCATCCTTTGTGACGTCATAAAGACCACGCCTTGTTTGAAAAATCGGACATTTTAAAAAAACTGTTGGGGAAAATCAAAGTATTTCCTGTGTCCATGTAATTTTTTTTGCTCATTCTATTCATTTCAATAACTAAAAGTAGTACTTTTGACTGAAGGAAACCACCCCATACGTTCATGATTCGAATCAACAGCCCTCACTAATGGTCGATTGATCTGACGTTGCTATCTGAGCCCGTTACGTGTTTTTGGCGTGGCGGAACACCAGGTTTTCAACAAGTTTCACCAAAAACGAGAAACATATTGTAACAAAATTGGAAATATTCTTAGTTTTGAAGTTTGTTCAGACGAGGGGTAACTTGGGCCTCAAAATTCTAGTGGTAATGTCATCCACCGATAGTGGTGCCTTTCCTCATGAAGGAATGGGCGTTATGTCGGGGATCACTCCAGATTTGCACGAGGTTAAGCCTTATACAGGGTGTTCCGTTTTAACCTGCAAGACCTTTATTTTCGCAACCGTTAGTCCTAGATGCATACTTCCAATTGCAAAAATGTTAAAAATCAGATGCAGAGTTCAGATTTTAAAAATTTGAAGTGAAAATAAAAATGCAAAAAAAAAAAAAAAAATTTAATTTTTTATACGGTCCCCAAGTCCCCTAACTTATATTTAGGGAAATAATCTCTATTAAAAAACAATTTCAACACAAAAAGTTTGAAATTAGTACGACCAATATCACTGGGGAACAGCAATTTCGTTGTCTTAAATCTGTGACTTGATTTCAACTAACTTTTGGCCTCTGGGTCCAAAAATATTCGCAGTTTTTTGTCTATCACGTCATGTTTTCAACCTACAGGATACCTTCAAAAGTCATACAAATTGTGCATATAAAGGAAAATAAAAGTAAAAACTTGTCAAATGCACTGTTTACAATCAACAATTTTATTCATACAAAGGCTATAATAGTTACCGCAAGTAAAATTGTGTATTTATACATATTAAGGTAAAAATTTTCGCTTATAGCTTTTTCTGGAGTGTTTAATCTGTGGACATTCTCGCTTGATGCTCCAACAATAGTCAGCCATCATATGTACATCCCATCTACCTTGATATCGTGTCTCCATGACCTTCAAATCTTGGTGGAATCGCTCGCCCTGTTCATCACTGACTGCACCAAGATTTTTCGGGAAGTTAGCAAGATGGCTATGTAAAAAATGCAATTTGATGCTCATGTGGCAACCAAGCATTTTGAAGCTCTCCAAGAGTTGCTGGACAATTTCGGCGTAATTCTGGGCTCGTGTATTTCCAAGAAAGTTTTTAACAATGTTTTTGAATGCCAACCAAGCATTCTTTTGAATTTCTGACATTGTTCCTATGAACGTTTCATCTTTCACAAGCTGCCGAATCTGTGGACCATCAAAAACACCGGCCTTTATCTTTTCAAATGACAGGCTAGGAAATGCTGAAATGAGATATTTGAAACAGTCTCCTTCAATTGGTAAAGCTTTTACGAATTGCTTCATGAGACCCAATTTTATATGCAGAGGTGGAAATATAATTTTCTTTCTGTCGACAAGTGGATGATGTAGAATGTTTGGATCACCAGGTTTCAGGTCAGATCTTGGCGGCCAGTTCGTCTGCATCCAATGTTTCTCACGAGCTCTGCTGTCCCACATACACAAAAAGCAGGGATACTTAGTATATCCGCGTTGCTGGCCAAGAAGAAAGCAGACCATTTTAAGGTCAACGCAAATGATCCATTGGTGCATTTGATATTGCAACAAATCAATGACTCTCTTTATGTCTTCATATTCTTCCCTCAAATGAACTGAATGGCCTATCGGGACTGAACCAAATAAATTTCCATTGTGAAGAAGAACACACTTCAAGCTCCGCTTTGAACTATCGATAAACAGTCGCCATTCAGTTGCGTTATAGGCTGAAATTCCCAACTCTTCCATTAAACCATGTACGTTATCGCAATACACAAATCCATCATCACTTCGAAAGTACTGCAGAAACGCGCTTTCTCTTGATCGAAAATATGATACCTTAGCTCCCTTTTCAAGCAAGTTTTTCTCATGCAGTCTTGATGCTAAGAGCTCTGAAGCTTTTTTGGATAATCCCAAATCTCGTACCAAATCATTCAACTCATGTTGCTCAAATCCCTTACGAACGGAATCACATTCAATTTCAAAATCTTTATCGTTGGGGTCACTTCGATCTTCATCAGACTCGTATTCCTGTATTTCCAAACAGGGTAATTCATTGAAAACTGGCACTGGGATTTCAGCTGAATGAGGCACTGGGCGTATAGCTGATGGTAAACTAGGATACTCTATTTTACATTTGTTTTTCTTATTATATCCTGACGTTTTCACTATACAAAAGTAACAATCACTTGAATGATCTCTGGGCTCTCGCCAAATCATAGGGATACCAAATGGAAATTTACCACGTGTTCCCTTTGTCCACATCCGTAAACTCTCAACACACTGCTTACACACTTTGTGTGGAGCCCATGATTTGTCTTGATCTCCAATTTTCACTTTAAAATAGGCATAATAGACTTGCCTGACAAATGTACTGATGTTTGTCCTTTGACTGGGAATGGTAAAACTGCCACATATATAACAAAACGAATCGGGGCTGTTTAAGCACTTACGACGTGAGCTAGCCATAAGGAAAAGTTTCAGTTGATGTATAAATGAAAACTAAACGCTCAAAAACAAGAACAAGAACAGTATATAAACAAGAACTCAAACTCCACGTTGGAATGTGATTCACTATTTCAGAGTAACATACAACCTCTCACTACAGTATCTCAGGCGTAATTGAACAACCCCAGACCAGTATAAACCTGTCGCTGTGACGCTGTGCTCCCATGCGTCATTTACCCGGCGCCAATCGGAGAAGGTTAGTGCCAGCCAGCCAATGATTCATGCTCGATTCCGCGGGGAGTAGTCACATTCTCATAAGGTGTAGAGAAAAAACTTGACGTGGTAGAATAAAACTAACTACAGTTTTAAAACCAGCATCCCTAATTAACTATAAAACAGCTCAAAAACCTAACTCAACAGAAATTGTTTTACAAATTGTTCCCCAGTGTATTCACCGAGATATAAAACGTAGCGTTTATATCTCTTTAAATGAGCTTTTAAATAGCAATGAAAAATACCTTGTTTTTTTTTTCTTTGGCAACCTGTCATTCTTCTGAAAGGGCGATAAGTTCCCACCTTATCTTCTGTATGGTTCCTTAAAACTTTGAACTGGAATTTCCCCTTGAGTTTTGCTCGCACAAATGTCAAATTTTTTGTGCCAGTAATACACTGATGGTGGAAAATTGCTAAAGACGAATTCCAATGAGCTATGTAGCGAGTAAATGAGTAAGTGTAATTCGATGCCATGTGAAATAAACTAATGCCAGAACTCTAGAACATTGCAATGACGAAAATTTTTGCGCTCTGAAATCCAGAAGGCGTTGGAAAGTGTTCAAAAGACAAAACGGTCATTTTGGGCTGAATACGTAAAATTGACTAAATGTAATTACCGCCCCCAGGCGTTCATTCGTAAGGTGTCAATTTGGGATATGGCTACCATGGAGAGCGATGCAAGCTTCCAGACGTCATGTGATGCTTTACACAACATTATCCAGCAGCTGTTGGGGGTAATTTATCCCATTCTTCTGTCAGTCACGGATAAGGATGTACTTGCTTATTTGAGAGGGTTGTCGACTAGCAAGATTGCTCCCTAAAGCATCCCAAACATTTTCAATATGATTCAGATCTATAGAACGTGCTGGCCATCCGATGGGTTGAATATTTTGAGTGAGCTAGATACTTCTGGACGGCGATTGTCAATGACATGTTACGTTGTCATCCATGAAAACGAATTTATCGCCCACAGCATCACAGAACACGTGATTATGAGGCAGTAGCCGTCATAGTCTTGTTTCGAAGCACACAAGCGGCGTACGGCCTCATTCATAATCTTAATTATACCATGGACACAACTTTTAGGACACTAGTCCTTTTCTTTTATGTTTACCGGCTTGTACGTTGTACCACTCTCATGCCAGGTTAGTTGTCGTCCGCAATTATACGACAAACTGAACCTGCTTTTATCTGAGAATAGTACACAAGACCAGTCGACTTCTCTCAAGCCCCGTCGAAATGCGAAGCTGAAGACATCATTACAAACGAGCAAAACACTGAAGTGTAGAGAATGGGATGTACAAAACAAGCTGACGGGCATACAGTCTTACTGCATTCAAACGTCTGGCTACAGCCTTTTCGGGATATTTGCTTGCTAGTTGCAGCAGGAAACTGCTTTACAACCTCATTTGCACTGGTTCCTTTTCGTTGCCAGCACTAAGTACCTTCTACTGACGTCGTATTGCGTACACGACCTCCCTCGTGACATTTGCTACACATTCCATTTGTTTAAAAATTATTTTCAAACTCTAGAAACAACCCTGTGGTTGACGTCGAACTACCTGGCAACCTCTAAAATTTTTCTGCACTTCTTCGATGTTGGCAACCACACGGCCCGCCCATAAAATCGTCTAATTGATGTTCGGAAGTCATACCGAAAAATGCAAGTTCGTCAATTGATTCTTTCCCGTCAAACTTTGCTTTTGAACAACAATGGTCGTCACGCGCCCAATCCTTTTCTATCGCTTATCAGCGCTATCACTTGGCCAGCAACGTCGTGAGTCTAAAATTTGCATATTCACAACACGTCTTACTGTGCCCCGAACGTATGCTAATTTGCATATTTCCTTGCCTTTCATTTTGTGGTTGCTAACGATGCTATTGCCATCCGTCCTTAGCAATTGTCCACCAGTGTAGTTTTCAATAGAGATTTTTTCTTTAAATATAAGTTAAGGAACTTAAGACTCGTATAAAAAACTTAAATTTTGTATTTTTTGGCTACTTTTTATTTTAGCTTTAAACTTTCAGTATCTTAACTACGCATCTGATTTTGAGCATTTTTGCAATTGGAAGTATGAAACTATGACTAATGGTTGCGAAAGTAGAGGTTTTTTGCAGGTTAAAACTGAATAACCTGTATACTGCGGTGCTAAGCGCAAAAGTCGTATCTGCATCCGAGTTCAAATTGAGACATTGCCTTTTAAAGGTTTGCGTCTCCATGTATTTGATTCAGTTGCAACTTTAGGCGGCAATTTCTCCTTTTGAACGCAGGCGCAGTTGCGATTTTTGCGCTTAGCACGTCGGTATAGTTCTACCTCATAAAAAAGAAAGAAGTTTTGCAGTTAGCTGTTAAATCCAACTCAAAGTTTTCTGCGTTTGGTTCGTTTTATAAATGTAATGAAATATTAAATGTCATATCAGCAGTAATTTCAATGAAAGGGACTTTAAATGAAGTTGGCTCGGAGAGAAATCGTTTGGTTAAAATCAAAGTTACATTTTTTTTCCTTTCTATTTATTTATTTATTTTTTTTTTCTATGAGAAAAATAAACACTTGACCCTCAAGAATGTTTAAAAAGTTTTAAATAACTTAAATCAACTTCCCCAGGTAATCTGTGCTGATTTCCGAGAACGGCATACACATTTATTATCTTCTTCCTCCCCTAACGGCAAACAACACCTTTAATTTCACTTGATTACAGCAGATTAATATCACTTGATTCTCTACAAGGTCCTTTATAGGCATATTATCAATATAAATATTTAAGTTCATTAATTGAAGCTTAAATGTTAATAGTCTTACAATACCTAATAAATGGTATTCCAGTTCAATTACCACTGACACGATATTTGTTTCTCATAATAGATGAGTACTCCTGGATGCAAATCGCACACCCTTTCTATTAACCGAACGTGTGTTCTTGTTCCATCTAGTGTGGTGGAAACATCACGTGACGAATAGTTTCCTTTTCATTATGGGAAGACAGCGCCATTGTGCACCGTAATCTGCATTTTTCGAAGCGCCCTTTTTCTCTGATGTCTGAATCATACACCAACACGCACATTGAATAACTAGCAGGAAATTAAACTGCAGGAAACACCAGCCAACATTTACTCCATTTTTAGATGCGTGCTTTCATCAAGTGATGCGTGTCGAGTGAATATGACATTAGTAGTTTGGCCGTTCATGTGGGAGAGATATATTAGCCCGAAGTTTCAAATTATTCGGAGAGAAATAATCCTGGGCAGTTTACACATACATATGTACCCTAACATATATATTTATTGCTATGTGTGCGCAGGGCTTAATTTGTATGCGAGCTCACAGAGGCTGAGTTCAGCTTCTGCACTTCTTTTCAAATGCATGACGAATTTTTTTCACATTTGACGGGAATTCAGACTCTTTTATCCAATGATTCTTCCAGGGCTGTGTAGTCGGAGTCGAAGAGTCGGAGTCGAACAGATTTTGGGTTAAAGGAGTCGGAGTTGTTAGAAATCATGCCGACTCCGACTCCGGGCTTCTTTTTTTCTTTCCTTTTCACTGTCTCTTCTTGCATGCATTTTTTAAAAACTGACTACCAATTGGTTCGATTACATGTATAAGAAGATACTAATGAGAAAATAACTGCCATTATGATGGCAATCAGCTAGTCGAACTTTTTGTAGTCGTCCCTCAGTTTGCTTGCTTTTTAACTTAACTAATAGCAACTGTCAGCAAACGGTTTTGTTGCCTAACATTTTCAAGTAATCACTTTCAAATAAAAATAGAAATATAGTGTTTTGTTCGATCTCAATTAAAAAATAGTAAAAGAAACGTAACAAAATAGTAAGTCAAAGCCCGTAGCTAAGGTTGAAATTTTTAAGAGTGATCGGCAAATTCAAAGAAGTTCTGGAGCGAAAGCACGAATCCAAAAGATCCGATGAAATAATTTTTTTCTTTATTAAGGCTATTTCTATAAGCTTGGTTTCTCACTAAAAAGTATGGAACAATATTAGTGTAAATGATTTCTTGATTACAACACACAATAATTGCAGTTAATCTTAAAATCTTCATATTAAGGTTAATTCTAAAGTAGCCAATAAAATTTAAATTAAAAATTTATCGAAGAAGAAATATAGGTATAGTAAAAGCTATTCGTACAAATTTGTATACCGCCGCATTTTGTGTAAAATTAGCTCCTGATGTATATGAACCCTATTTTCGTTGAAATTTTATTGATGAAATATAATTTAAAATATATTCGCAAAAATTTTCAGAATTAAAATATTTATATTTTTTATAAACTCTGAAATTAACTTTGGGTGTCATCTACCAGATGGGTGTCACCCGGGCAAACCAACCCCTCTCAAGAACTTGGATTTAGAAAAAAAAAGCTTTTTTTTTTCTCTCAAGTTACAGCTTTAAAAAATTGAAAGCATACGATTTGATTATTATGAGACATTAAGGGGGGGGGGGAGGGGGCAAATTACAGGTAATCCTTTTCAATTTTTTTAAAAGGGATTTTTAAGTCATCTCACTTTTTAACTCGTAACTATTGAAAAATTTGATTTTTAAATTGAATTTCTAACGTTTTATGCGTCTTGGGTTTACAATAAAAAACAAAATGCGAAATTTTCATAAAAAGGAATTAATATTTCAATCTCTGTTTAGAGGTTTTCCCCCTTCCCCTGAAGGGAGAGAGGGAGTTGAAAAAATACAATTAAAAAAATTAAAAAAAGTCCGGAGTCGGAATCGGGCGTTTCAAAATCCAGGAATCGGAGTCGGGGTCGGAGTCGGCCATTTTCCTTCCGACTCCGCAGCCCTGGATTCTTCTCTAAACTTTTTATTTCAATCTTCCAATTGCCTGTTCCTTACGAAACCAAAGAGCAGCAATATTTTTTGCATCTTTTAAGCTGGAATAACAAACGTTTCACTATATGTAGTTACAGAAGCAATAAAAAAAGTCCTCTACGAGCATTTGTTTTTTATTATTTATATTGTAAGTTTTACATGTTTATTTGGCGAGTTTAATCTGATGAAAGCTAGCGATCCAAATTTTTCGGAAAATATCTTACCCTATCATATGTATCATAGCATTTTAAAATAAGTCCTCCCTCATTTTCGAAATTTTTGGTTTCTGATTGAGAATAAGAACATTTCTTTTTATCAGAAATAATTCAAAGACTTTCGTAACGGCTATTTTAAAAGCAATAATTCCGAACAAAACAATTAATTTTTCTCTTATACAGATTTTCCAATTTGCTGGCGGTTCAGAAGGATAGATCCACCTTTAAAGCTTCTTGAGTCAAATAGTTTATTTGAGCTAGATTTTCATAAATATTACAGTTTAACTAGAATTTACGCTGACCGATAAAACGTGCTTTCAAACAAACGAAATTGGTTGTTGTTGCAGACTTGTGTTGTTTGAGCAGTGAAAAGTGTGAAACGTTTTTAAAATTAAGGCGTAAGCTGGTAAATCAATAATGGGAGACTGGGGCTTGTGTGCGAAGGAATAAGTAAGCAAATCAGCGATGATTTTCCTGTTTCTGATTTGGCAACCTGTCATATGACCATGTGGATGCTACGCTATTTGAGTGTTTTCAGTGAGATCAGCACCAGGCTGTGAGGCTAAGCATTTGTTCCTTCGCAGTCTAATAAGTAAATTTTGTGTCCGTAGTTTTTTTTTCTTCAATCTGTAATAGTGGAGTGAATTCCCAAAACTTAGTAATTTTGAAAAGCCCATACGTCTTCGCAACAAATGACGCCTTATTCGGCTCATTTTATGAAGCCGTTCAAAAACTTTTGTTCACAATAATTGCTTTCTGAATGGTTTTTCAACATATTCTGGTGCTGAAAATATGTCGATTTCTATTTCTCAATCAAAAGCCAAAAACGAAGGTGTATCTGTAACTATCATTTCGAAACGCAGTGTTAAGTACCCCTCTTGAGACTATTTTACAAAACTGAAGAAGAATTTGGGCTTAGGAATTTTTTTCTTCAAACGGTATATTATCTATTTTGAGTATCTGGTTTTACATCTCAAAATCTCTTCAACATAAGGAATTCGCAATCTGACCTGCTTATGAAAGAGCATACTTGACATATTCCTCGGGTTCAGTTCGTTATAGCAAGAATTCACGTTCCATTCTTTATCTAACCCCCTTTTCCTCTGACGAGAGCGAGTCCGACCTTGCGCAAGTGTCGCTCACTGGAATAAATATCGAGACAGCACCTCGTTCGATGAACCAGATTAAAGAAATATTCTGCACGAAAGCTCCTTTTTTATCTAAAGTCCGAATGCGATGGAATGTTATCTCTGGTGGATGGACTTGACCAGAATCCTAATTTCTTTCATGTGCAACAAAAGATGGAACGTAGTTTTCTATTTAGAAACGAAAATGCTGGGTTTGTTATAAAATTGAGATTTGCAATGCAGTGACCATCGTTTAATGAGCACCGATTGAAAATCCACGAGTTATTGTTATCAGAAATTCAAGAAGAGTACGATGTGTAAAAATTCACTGAAATTAGCAATTTCCAATGCTTGGATCTGATGCGATATAGCAAACTAATGTTATACTTTTGTATCGCTATATTGTGTTTTAAAAAATGCAAAACACCAGTGTACTATGCTCTATTGATACATTGTCCCAGGATTAACAACTGAAAAACGTTTCAATACAATTTAAACCACTGCTGCCTTGTACCAGGCCCTCTATCCGTTTCAATATAATTTAAACCACAAAGCACCTTGTACCAGTGGCCCAATCTTCTAGTGGAAGAAGTGAGTGTTAAGATGTTATGTGCTGGTTTTTTTTTTTTTTTTTGGACTAAGTCAGGGAACTCGCGTGACATTAATCAAAAAAAAAAAAAAAAACTTTTGGAAACTCTTTAAAGAACAGCTTGATTGAAAGAGGGAGGAGGGAGCTGATTACTACTTCAATCAATGTTTGCAGCTCATAGAATATTTTAAGGAAATCTATCAATATATTTTTTTCAGTCTACTTCAAGCCATGTAAAACTGTTAGTCAAGATGAAGTATGGTGAAACGAAATAGTTCATACCATTTCTTCCTCCTTCTTATTACCATCCAGATCAAATAGCACCAACTACTCCGAACACTAGAAAGCAGAAGTTCGGTTCCAGACCCGATAAATGATAGCACCCCTATCTCTACATCCGCATTTTAGGTTTAGAACTGAAGAGGAGAGCAAGTCTCCAGTATCCTTCTCCTTTGTTAATTGCTAGCAAACGATTTCAGGACTTTCACACTTACGGATGTAACAAGTACATACCGCATCATTGAGCTATAATATTTGAGCTATAGTAGCAGGGGCGGATCTAGAGGGGGACTATGGGGGCCATAGCCCCTCCCAAAGCCTTGTGATTGTAGGATTTTTTTTAAGGAAAAAAAAAAGAAAAAAATATTTTGAGAAGATAACAAAATTTAACACAAGTGTTTTACTGAAAAAGATGTATAGGCCTTAATAGGGAGATAAATTATATCCCTATCCTCAAAACAAACTTTTATTTCCAAAATTTTTCTCCATCTTCTCTACATCATTTCTTGATTCCAACTACAGACACTTGGACGATCTCTAAATGCTGCTGTTCTCAGAGTATACCTATTGTTCAAAAGACCAAAGAGAGCCTAAATATTCGTTTTTATAGCTTTAATTTTGAAACTAGGGACAGAACCTCCTTTTCCCATGCCCTTTCACAAATGCCTTGATAGGTAACAAAAAATTGCATTTCAAGTCTTTTATTTGGAAAAAAATTTCAACGGAAACTAGCTTATCCAGCCCTTATTACTTAACTTGCTTAAAAGCAACTTAAATGAAATTTTTTGGGACTTCAATTACAAACGATTTTTGATAGGACTCCCTCCCTCCCTAGTTTATATCGTGATGATAGCTTTAAAAGGAAGTTTTTGGAGGAGCTCACGAATCTACCATCCCATTCTAAAATATATATAAATATAATTAAAAATCGAATTTTTAGAGCCTCAAAGGCAAAATATTTCCAGGGAGGAAGGATTCTAAGCACCTTCACACTTCCTTTAATGTAAGCAAACATTACCTAAAGGTGCATTTTTTAGGCTGGACAGCTGAAGAGCTAGAAGAGCTTCTAACTTCTCAATGTATAATGACAGAATATTTTTGTTTCTAAGCTTTATTTTCAAAAAGTATTTTGGGGCCAGCGCATAAAACCTGACCTTTCTCCGTACCATCAAAAATAGACAAAATGCGTTTTTAGTTTCCTAATTTTCAAAAATTACAAGAAGTTTAAATTTTGAAACATTTTCGAGGGAGATTCCTAAATCTACCCCCTCACCTAATGGTTCGATACCCCGAAAATTGAGTTCTTAAAACTCCATTTTAATAAAATTTCTGGGAAGTTTTCAGGGCCAAATTTCCCAATAGGCAGAGTAGGCAGCTGCCTAGGGCGACAAACTTTTCAGGGACGGCAAATTTGCTATTATAAAACACATTTTTTGAATTAAATTGTTATTCTTGAAAGTAAAATATTAGCATTCTTTCATTTTCCACAGAGAAAATTTCTTCTTGTAATTTAATAATGATTACTTTCACACATCTTATGAAAGTTAAATGTTTTTCAATCATGGTATTTGCCGAGTAAAAAAATTTTTGGGAGATCAATGTGATCATTTCATCGGGGCGCCTCAGAATGTGAAACACCATCATTTCTTCATAAATTTGACAGTTTGAATCTGGGGAACACTTTTTGCGTTTTTTTGAGTAAAGGAAATTTTGCTTCTTTTAGAGGGGGGAGGGGGCGTCAGATTTCAGATTTGCCTAGGGGTGGCATGGAGCTAAATTCGGCACTGTGGAGTTTGGAAAAATTTCGGATGGCCCCTCCCGAAACAATCGGCTCTCTCCGCCACTAACGAGGAGAGAGAACTTCACGGTCCGATTTCTGCTCCAACCAGAATGGCAAAACAAGGACTGTTTTCACATTTAAACGCATGTTTTATTTTCTCTTACGTACAAGTATTACAGCTCGATGCTTCGCATGTACTCGATTTTAGATACTATTATAGGATCAAAAGAATCTATGTTGTAGTAAATTCATAAAACTTCATAGAAATTTGCTTTTGATCCTGTTAATTTTCAAAGGTTGTCTACAGAGAGCGACAAAAACTGAAATAGAGTCGGGAGACATTTTTAGGCGGCAGACAACTTATTACTTATGGTTTATGTGAAAATTCACTGCAACTTGGCTTATGAAAGATTCTTGTTCTGAAAAAACTAATTGCCAAGATGCCCCTTCCCCCCAAGGACGTAGCCAAGGGGGAGGTCCATGGGGTCCGGACCCCCCCCCCTTCCCGAAGGACCCCTGTCCTTTTTTCTCAGCTGTTGCACCTCGAATCAACAAAATTTTTCCAAAAGAGAAAATATTTAGAAAATCCGGTATTTTCCTCTTAAATATTCCCATTAATCGTCAATTTTCCCAGCGTCCGAATCAATTCAGAATACGAGAACCTCGTGCAACAACTGCAGGTTCCTAATTTCCGTTTCGTCTTTCAAACCAGCTGGGTGTGTGACCTTGAAATTCAGCCCCTCTCCTTTGGTCCATCAGATTGCCATCGGCAAAATGAAGTTTACCCAAACTAGGTAAGTTGCAGTGCTTGCTCCCTTTAAAGTTTTCTTAACAATACGAGTAATTTTATGTGTAAATGTGTTTTCCCATTTAAAAACTAATTTTACATTCTAAGACAGCAGTGAAAAAAGAAATTCTACACATTTCGTGTGTTTGAGGATAAAAATAATTATTAATTACTATTTTATTATTTTTACTCTTTATATTTTTGGCATGATTCATTTCAGATTCATTTTATAATTATATTCATTTTGATTAATAATTTTATTTGAACTTTTATTTTATTTTTAACAATAATGGATTACTTATGTCCCCCCAGAAGCTTACAACTTTTGAACTGATAAAACGGCTTTCTATAATCCTGATAGGTGCCGGTTTTTTTTTTTTTTTTTTGAAATTTGTGCTTTACATTGTTGGATACTAAAGGTTTTATTTTTAGCTAACATTGAGATACTTCTCTCTCCTTTCTGAGTAACAAACTACGTAGTTTTTTTTTTTTTTTTGCGGATGTTTTTCCCCCGATATTTAAGTATGATCATGGAACATATTAAATTCCCAAAAAGAATTCGTGTTTGAAGGTAAAATAAATAAAATAAGTGACTAAATAAAACTTGTGTGTGACGTTAAAGTAACGAACTGCTGTGTATCAAAACTATATAGAAAAACGAAATTGAAAATTACTCTAGTATTTTACTGTGATCAGTTTATGAAATGGCAAGTTCGGCCATATTAACGCATCTAATAAGTAACTTATTAGAAAGTATTATTTTTAAATCTTGCTGAATTGTGATTCTATGGTGCCAATAGAAAAACAGTTAATCAGTTTTATTTGACGAAAAAAATTTCTTATTCTATGTGTCTATGTTGTTTCGTAAAACATACTTGTATTTGCATCATTCGAACACATTTTCTGTTTGCAGTGAAGAGTTATTTAAGTAGCATCTATGCATTCATCATCAGTAAATTGTGAAGATACTACTAAACGTAACAAAAAGAGGCATGTGCATTTAACTATAAATTACTAGGTGAAAATTTCCGCTATTTTCTGCGTTTCAAGCAAAGAATCAAAAAAAGGTGAATGCGAGGTATAAACTTCTTTGTGTTTTTCACTTCTATATTGTTTTTGTTTTTTTAATTTTAAACTCTTATTTTCTTCAAGTTAAAATTATTTGCCATTTCTTGCAGTAGAGTATGTTTTACTAACATCACATGAAAAAAAATCATTACCTGCGTTGTAAAATATGATATGTATTGTTGTTAAAAATAAACAAAATGTTGTTAAAATAAAAATACACTGATGCTTAATTTAATTCATTAGGTATAACATTCCATTGCTCAGCATGTAAAATATCCCTTAGGTTGTTTGGCTGTGAAGGCTTTTGAAAAAAATTAAATTCCTAGTGCAGTTTCGCATGGAAGAGAGCTCAGGTGTCTTCATCTGGTGAAAACTGGGCATCAAATTTTCCTGTGACATACACATCTGCGCCTTAATGGTGGCATATGAAAGACTGGATGCCATATCGTTGGTTCGCACTTGTTCCGCAAAAGGCTAAAGCCTCTTACGCTGCCCCACTAGAAAGAAAAAAATAATGATAAAAAACGGAAATACGTCTTTTTTTTCAGCTAACTGAAATCACTGTGTCAGTTGGCTGAAGAAAAAAATTATATTAAAAAATGGTGGCATCAAAGGAAGCCTCCGTCCCTCAAAGAGTTAATAGTTTGTTCAAGCTTTTAATTTATAAATAAGAATGATAATTAGAAAATGGATAAGATTAGAAATTTCATTCTATTTCGTATTTATCAAAAGAACGTAATAAATACAAATTAATGCAAGCTTTTTAAATGAAACCTTGGTAATATTTTCGTCAAGAGAGTAGTGGGATTTTGCCTGAAATGCTGTTCAAATCGGACAGGGTTACGTTATATAGCATTCATATAGTTATACATTCGACTCCATAGATATAGATTTATTTATTTTCAAATAAAATGGCATAAGTATAAATGTACATACTTTGTTGAAATATATTACAAAACTTTAATATTTTATTAAAATTTCGCATGCATTTTCCAAGTAATTCCTAGAACAGTTTTCGTTTTCCGATTTTCTTTTATTGTGCACTTTTTATTAATAGGAATTATATCACTCATTTTCAAAACATCAAAACAGAGGACGCTTTTGTGATGGAATTTTTTTTTACCCATATTTGGAAACTTTGTATGGGATAACTTTCAGTTTAATGTTAATTTTGCAAACTGACAATAATTAATTTACCACTTAATATAAAACTTTTGTTAACTAATTTTAACTAATGGCCCCATTAATTTCAATTATTTAATTGATTTTAGTTAATTATCATATTTTATAATCAGTTTTAATTGGATTTATCTCATCTTGTGCAATTATCAGCTACTAATTCTGCTTTAGCATACCTCCTCTTTTGAAGTTCGTGCAACCTTGGAAACCCCCCCTTAACAAAGTTCTAGCTACGTGCCTGCCCCCCCCCCATTTTTTTAGTCGCTGGGCAACCCGGCATTTTTCAGACCCTGTCTGTATTCGTCCATAAAGATGGAGCTGATTTTTCTGTTTGACAAGACAACATAGCTCTAGACCGGTTCCTTTAAAAAATCTGTAGGATGTTGACTTTTTTACTTTTTATTGAAACAGGAGATGAGGAAGCAAGAGTCCACCAACCACTTAGGATTCGGTTATATTAACTAGCAAATTATTCCATTTTCATTTTCCAACTGCATTGTATGCAATTCCGATCTTCGTAAGCAAATCCCAAAAATTTATGACTAAATCCAAATTCTGCTATAAACAACTATACGTGTACCACTTGCATCCGGAGAGATCGGATACAGAACACCTTGTATAGCTTCGTAAATAGCTTTGAATGCGACGAAATGACGGAGACTCCTCATGATGCTCAAAGGCATGGGCCATTATCAGCATTCAGCGTATGATGTTGCAAATAAACGAAAAGAGAAGATTCAAGAAAATGATCCTGCATCCATCACAGATAACCATCTCCAAACGTCATGTACAAGACGAATTGAAATGTAGGACGATGTCAGATAAGAATATATCCTACGTGTCGACCAATGCTGGTAATAGTGTCGTCCAATGCTGGTAATAGTGTCGTGAAACGAAAGCAACCTTTGGTTGACTGGTTTCGGTTGGAACTCAATAATGTTGCGGCTAGTGTCGAAACTTTTGCAGATCAGGGCCCGACTAACGAAAAATGAGATCCTAGGCGCCTAACCCACAATAATAGGAGGCTCCCTGAAGACTCTTAAGCGGAATGCAGGATTGGTCTACAGGTTTGGGGCCCGTCGGAATGCATTTCTTTTAGGAGCCTTTTTTATCTGTCACAGAACTATAAATCACTTATCTTGTGCAGTTATGAATTTCCTTCGGGGTCTCTCATTGTGTCATGGTAAATTCTCCACTGGCAAGATTTTAAGGATGTCTTTTTCCAATTAAAGAGTTTCTTTTTTTTGTTATTTTAAAAATACTTCTCTTTTTCGTATAGTTGTAATGCTATGCATAATTCTTTAAGTAATTTGGGGCCCCTTAGGAAGATGGGGCCCAGGCCTAGGTCTAGTCAGCCTGCGTGGTAATCAAGCCCTGTGCAGAATGATATGTGAAATAAATCATGTTCAATTTATTCCTGAAAAAAATTTTTAACACTTTGAGAATGTGTCGCAGTCAAGCAAGGAAAGTGACACATCTCAAAGAAACAACATTGGAGAAAATCAAGGTTTTACGCAATAGTAAATTAAAGCGATTTAGTCTCAACTTTTACAATACGCGCAACATATTTATAATGTGATGTTGACTGGTTAGTTTTTGTTGTCTAAATTAATAATGCATATACTTAAAGTTCGAAAAATTTTGTTCTAAATTATGAAATTTTTATAATGTATTAGTATTGGTTCTATAGTTTTTACGACACCAAGCACCAGTTATGTAAAGTAACTTTAAGCGAGTTTTGTGGCATGAAAAAGCATTAAATTTAGATTTTGAATCAGTAAGTAGTACGTTTTTCCTAAATTTTGAGTAGTGTCACTTTCCTTGCCGCGGTGCGATATGGAGAGAATATGATACATATTATCTTTTACTAATAATTAAGCTGAAAGTATCTCTGTCTGGATATCCGGAGGATGTCTGGATGTCTGTGACGCGCATAGCGCCTGGACCGTTTGGCCGATTTTTTATGAAATTTGGCACAAAGTTAGTTTGTAGCATGAGGGTGTGCACCTCGAAGCGATTTTTCAAAAATTCGATGTGGTTCTTTTTCTATTCCAATTTTAAGAACAAAATTATCATAAGATGGACGAGTAAATTACGAAAGTATCATAACGTGGAACCGTAACCGTAACATGGGCACAAGCCAATTGGCGAGATACGAAATTATCATAACGTGGAACTGTACCATCGGTACAAGATAATTGGCGAGAAAATTCACCATACATTATTTATAAATATACAGGCAAAAAAAAGACCTTTTAATATTTCTATTACGGGCAAAGCCGTGCGGGTACCACTAGTAGAATATAAAAGTTTACGGGTTTAAAAAAAAGGGAAAAAAGAAAAATTACAGTATATTTTTTAGGTTTTTGCTAGGGAGAGGGGGGAGGGCTATTATTAAAATTCTGAGGCCTAAATAGTGTGAAAAATTATTTGTACTCGATACTTTATTAAATAAATTTTGAGTTAATGGGAACACTTACCCCATAATAATCCTCGAAAGATAAAAGATGTAAGACGTCATTCATGAGTAATTACAAGCAATTAAGTGTAAAATCTAGCTTTACAGCGAAGAAAGACTTACAGATTTTTATTGGATGTTGCTATCGTTATATTCTTACATTTATTGTTTAATGACGTATTTAGAATGTTCATTAAACTGTATTAATATTCCAGCAGAACGAAGAAGCGACCTGTTTAGTTCTGATTCTTATTATAACGGACTTTTAGCAAAATTTCCAATCGAAGAAAAAAAGAGAAGTCTTAGCAATAAAAATCGCTTTTGTAACAAAATAACTCTTAGCAAAACTTCACAATTACAAACACGTAGCTTTCGAACTTAAAACATAAAATATGACGCTACTATTCAAAGGAATGGATTCCACAAAATTAGTCATTTTCGCAAGTTGAATCACCTTCTCGAAAAATATTAAATGAAACATTCGTAGAAATAAGAGCATGTCCAAAAATTACCGTGAGACTCTTGCAGAGGATATCAAAGATACAACTAATTACGTATTTATTTAATCATGAGCTCTCTGCAAAAGGCTTATTTGTTTTTACTTTTTGCACGCTTAGTCTCAGTAAAATGCAAATTACAAATCATAAAATCTACATTCCATTCACTTTCAAATGATTTAAAACTAAAATGTCACCTTGAGCAATGTTTGATGTTCCTAATTTTTTTTTTTTTTTTAAATCGATTTCGTTCTGTTCCTTCTTTAATATTTCAAAAACGTTTTAACCAAAACTTGATAAGATGGAGTAGAACGGAAGTTTTTGCGCAGCTTAAACTTTTACGCCTTTATAATACATAATAATAGTAATATTTTTTTATTTGCATCTTATTTTTTGTGTTGTTTAACTTTTTTGTGTTAATTAGAGATAAAATAACAACAATAAGAAAAGGAGAAGAACGGGATTTTTTTATAATATATTTTTCTCAATAAATTATTCATTTGTAATTAGGATTTTATAAATTTAATTGAGAGATAGTGCTGTAAATATTTATAAAATGTTTATAAGCTTTTACTTTTAGGCAAATCCTATTCTAGTTTACACCTTTTTGCTGTTTGCTGAGGATTTTCAATTTATACTTTTTACTTCGCTTTCATACGAGAAGGGGGGGGGGGGGGGTAGTTCTTTTTGTTTTTGTTTTATAATAAAAAATAAAAAAATAAAAAAAAAATTAATTTGAATTTTGACATCTTGAATTCAAATTATGTTTATCGCAATCACGAGTGTGTGTATGTAGGCGTGTGTGTTTATGCGTGTGTGTGGGGGGGGTATGCGTGTTTGAGTGTAGGGGATATGTGTATGTGTGTAGGCATGTGTGTCTGTGTTTGCGTGCAGGTATGAGTGTGTGGGTAGTTGTGTGCATGAGTGTTTGTATGTGGGGGGGGGGGGGAATGTGTATGTGTGATTAGGCATATGTGTTTGTGTCTGTGTGCAGGCATGAATGTGTTGGTAGTTGTGTGTAGGTGTGTGTGTACGTGTAGGTGTCTGTTTGTATGCGTGTGTGTGTGTATGTGTTTGAGTGTGTGTGTAGGTGTATGTATGTGTGTGTATGTGTGTGTGTGTACGTGCGTGTGTGTATGCATGCGTGTAAGTGTGGGATATTGACGCAACCTGGAGTCCATTTTCGCTAGAGGAGCAGCAACGTGAGGTGCGACACCCGGTCGACGGTGGTGCTGTAGAGGGTGCTGGTGGGAAAATAAAATGATAGCACTTCAAAACAGTCAAATGATAGCAATAAGCAATCGTGATTGCTCAAAAAAAACTTTAAATATTTTTGAACCATCTTTCAACAGTTCTCAATTTTTGCATCGAAAAATGCGCACGAATCCTAAACAGGAAAAGCAAAGTTTTATATGTTTTGAATGATATTGAGCTTTTACATACAGAGTAGCTAATTAACCAGCTCGAGATCTGTTGCGTTATTACTGCGGGGGGCAAACGAAAATTGAGGAAGGGGAAAAAAAACTAGTCTGGTAATGATCTCTACCACTCATTAAAGTTACTTTTGTCTCGCGTGCTATCCATCCACCGTGGTACGTTTCCTAGGTTCCTTGGAGGGTCAAAGGTGACTTGATCTCTTGGCGAGGCAACTAGAGTATCACTAAAGGGCACCTAACCAAGGATGGGTACTGAAACAATCAGCCAACTGATGGATCCACCATTTTTGTGCTCATGTACTTGTTTTTGGATTAGAGGAACTTGTTTCAGAGTGATTAATTGAATTTTAATTCCAATCTGGAGCATTCCCTCAAAGAAATATTAGAGTACTGCGTACTTATACGCCTTTCCTCTGTCCTACGACGTTTTGAAAATTTTTATTGACAGAAAAGACAACAATAGTATGTAAAAGAGAAAATCACACCCAATACACCGGGGGGGGGGGAATCGAACGCACTGCCTCCTGTACTACAGCACGACCACTCGGCCACAAAGACTCCTGAAAAAGTACTTAAAGCATTGATTTGCAAACCATTTAAGCAATATTATGTGTGACGGATCTTTGAACTTCATAGAATGTTACAGACCGAAATAAATCCTTTCTATACTTATCACGAATTAAAATCAGCAGTTTAGAATTCCGGGCGATTGCCAAATTGGATATTAAAATTCCTCAGAAAATGCAGACAGTAATGTAAAAATACAATTAAGCTCTGGGTATTTCGCTTCGTTTATCTTGATTTCCCACTTATCTCGAAGACTTTCGACAGTTTCAAACAGACGCAAACGTAATTGAATAATTTATTTGCTACCTCAACATTTCAACCGACTTTTTCAACGTTTTCACGAAGTCTCACACTGATTTTAATTTAGTCCACTGAAGAAAAACTTCTTTCCTAAGCTGGGAAACACAATTCTATTATTCCTTTACACGTGAATTGTTATTTGTTTCTCTTTCTGATGCCAAAACCTTCCATACATGACGGAAGCGAACCAAGGGAAACGTTTGTTGGAAATACATAACTTCTAAATTTTTTACGATATTATCTTCCATTTTTTTCCCTTCCCATAGTTCGCAACAGCTATAAGCAATTGAGACTTTTCTTTTTTTAAGTTTTTTTTTAATGAGGAATATTGGGCAAATACTTTGAAGTAACAGCAAAATTCTTTCGATTAATAGGTGTAGAAAACAACTTGTTCTGCTTTTTCATCAATTGAATTTCTTCTTTACAGACTGATGAATCGGTTTTCGCAGGGGGTTCCCAAAATGGGTGCCGTAGGGACATGCGAGGGGTACCACGAAATGTCCACAATATGAAATCTTTTTCATTAATTAAATAAAAAAGAGTAATGATTACTTATCAAAGTTTCACCCAGTTTCATATATTTTACTTTAATTAAAACATAACACAAAAATGCTATTTCTAACCTTAAATAATTTTGTTAAACCAACATAAGTGCTAACCGTATTTCTACGTAATTTTTGGTCTTTTCCGTAAAGTCATGCAAATATATAAACGTAATATTTAACTATCGATCTTTACAATTAGTGTATAAAGTTCTATTTATACACAAATAACTAAGCAAATATATACATATGTATGGATAGATAAATATATATACATATACATAACAGAGATTTAAAAAAAAATAACTGAAGTACCAAGAGAAAATTTTAACACTCTGGTTTTACACCGCAAAATAAGTTAAAAATTGAAAAAAAAAATATCAAGAAAAAATATATTTGATGATTTTTTAAATATTTTAGGAAGGAATACCCGATACCCCCATTAGCTTCTCAGCTTGCTACAAATGTACAGGATTTTCAACTTTTCACCCCTAGCTCTTCAGAAGAACGTTAACGGTTAATATATTACTCCCTTCTTCTCCAAATAAAAACAATGGCTATCAATCAGTCGAAAACTGAAAAAAAAATGGGGGGGGGGGGAGCGCCATCTCAAAAAAAAAAAAGGTAGGTGCTGGGGGGGGGGGGGACGATGGTCATATGAGGCAGTGAGAAGAAAAGAGATGTTTGTGGACATTTTCAAATTTCGAGTAAAACGCGTTTAAAGATAATATCTACGTAGGCTTTCATTGATTTTTTTTTTTAATCATGCAGTCCGGCAGCACCTACCAGGACTACTAGTTCTATCTCTTGCCACAAGAAAAAGGAGAGGTTCTCTTACTATTTGTACTGGTTATCTCCAAATTTTTAATTTTGCCACGTACAACCCTTTGCTTCTCATTGCCTCATATTTAGATTCAGAAAGTCATTTTACATTAAAATCAGCAAGAAGGGTGTCAGAAGCTTTTTTTTTTTTTTTTTTTTTGACGCGCAGTGTATTTTACTTCAGTTTTTCCCTCTAGGCCTCATGTCATTTTTAGTCTTTCTGATGAGTAGGTTCGTAATTTTGAAAGAAAAAAAAACGACTTTACTGTCTAAATTGTAAATTCTGAAAATATAGAACGAACTGGAACGCAACTGAGTTTTACTGATCATCTTGATGCATTGATCATGCTGATTAGCTTCTACTCATCACATTTGTATCCAAGATGGCGGCGTAGGTCAGCCTAGTATTTCGCAGGGAACTGCTTCTAACGAGGCTTTCCGACTCACGGCGTTTCCGCGTGGGGTGGCCGCGCTCTCGCGTGACGGACGGGGCTAATTTATTGGGATGTTTTTCTTTCATAATGCCCCCTCCGAACAAGATCGTGATTTGAGGAGCGAAGAAAGAGAAATGCGCATTTCGAACACTTTTCGAATGCGTCACGTCACTTTGGAACATCCCTTTCAGTCAATTTGCGACGAATTGGGAAGTTGTCAACTTAGTGCTTGTCTTCATTTTATAAAATCTCATCTCACAATAGATTGATTAGTTGCTTTGGGGAGTATTAAAAAAAAAACTTAGAAATTTTTTTCAAGTTTTTTCCCAATCAAGAAAATATCACTTGTTACTCGTTGCGTATGGATCATTTCATCACTTATTGTTACAATGATGCAGATACTTGGCGTTGTGATGAAATATAGAGAATTTCACTGTGTCATTTAATTAGCTCCTTGAGATAAAATGTAGTTGATGCATGAGAGGAGGGGGGGTGCCTGGGGGTACTACAGATGTGGGATCCTGACAAAGGACTAATTTGGGGCCCGAGATGGGAAAAATGATTGAAATCCAAATAATTTTTTGTGTACCCATCGACGAAAATGGAAGAAGCTCGTGGCCTGATGTGACAAAAGACCCCGTAATAAATGTGAAGAATTCTCTGTAATGCACTATTACGTATTTAAGTGCTGATCCTCAAAGGATGACAGTCACGCCCATACTATTAAAACCTGAGCGCGTCTGTCTGAGTGTGTGTTTGACTGTTTCTAACCCTATCTTCTCCGGCCTGGCATGTCTATCAGGTCAATACTGGTAGCGCGGAATACAGGACATCCAGGTGTAGCTATTGCGCTCTGTCTCACGCCTGTGATTCTAAAGGGGCCTGACATCCAATCCTGAAGATATCACGAGGACTTCCAGGGATGTCCTGACACGCTGAAAAGCATTAAAATCAATATCGTTAATTGTCACTAGCTACAGGCGGCACTAAGCCACCGCAGGTGGTGAGTGGAAAAAGAGGGTTGGCGCGCGAAACGAGCAAGGACGGAGGCACCTAGTTAATATTTAAATGTATGTAACTAACTCTAAGAAACTGCAGCTTGTTTGTCTATTATCTAGCTACCTGTAGCAGGTTATTATTCAACTTCTTTTGACAAAATAAAGTTATCTGCAATGTGTTAGTAGTTATCAAATGTTTCGCAATTCGAAGTAGCAAACTGTAACATTATACAATGAACGACGTATAGTTAAATGTTCCGTGTCGAATTTAATCTCTTGTGTTTTTCCCCTTGAGTTCGATACATAATGTACTGAAAGATTTTTTTTTCCTTCTATACATCTTCATGTTTTATGGAAGTTAAGTAAACAAACGCGTTAGTTCAAAAATGATAATGGAGATGCACTTTAAGAAAGCATTTCTTCAATGATCAATAGTTCAAATCAGAGGTTTTCAAAGGGGGATATGGAAGCAATTACGTTCCAAGCAGTTGGACGAATTTTATGCCTCAAATAATTATGTGTGCTTGATATAATTTATATAAATGAAAAAAAAAAAAAAAAAAACAGAAATTAAAGCAATTTTTTATTGATTTAATTTAAGCCTTAGTTACAATACTTGAATGGGTTTTAGTGGCTGAAAATTGATTTATTGCCTCCTTCCAGGTGCCTTCATATTACTCTTGTTCCTAAATGTAACCAGAGATATATTTTTAACGCTTCTCGTCTACAGGCGTAGGGAAAACCCTCAGTAATTGGCAGGTCGCCAGTGATTGGCATTTCCAACAAAATGTCCTAAAATAAGATTTATATCCAATCTTTTAAAAGTATAGAAGGCTATATACCAACTGAATGTACATTTATTTAAAGATTATAACTTCAATTCATGTTATTACTCGTAAATGGTAGCAGTGCATAGGAAAGAGAAACAATAGTGGCTTGTGTCAAATCAGACATTTTTGTTGCAAATGCTTCTTATCTGGTTTGAGGGAAGCATGCACATCAATCCATTAAAATCTGAATTGAAAAATATGTTTTAAATTTTGGTTGTCAAAAGTTTTGTTTAGTTGAAAAGTGCTACTTGTAAGTGGGTAGAAGTATTTTTTTTTAAATCAATTTTTAGATTTCTGAAGTTATGATGAATGCCATTTAGTGTTGCTTCAGTGTTGCTAGTCCCCAGTAATTGGCACATGTGCCAACAGTCATTATTATTGTGTTGTCTCTAGTTTGATTTCTGATGCTTTTGCTGCAACAATATTATATAGGTTGCACTATTGATTTGAAATTTGAATCCTACAGAATCTGCTGTTAAATTTTTGAGAGAAACAATAAAAAACCGTCACAGTCAGATATTGCAACTGTAGAGAATTGTTTCATTTTTTATGTTATTTTAGAATCATCGGGTAGTGTTCCTGTGGAAACATCTATAATTTGTAAAATCAAAACTGCCTACTGACTGATGAAACAGCAATGATCTCGATATTTTTTCCATGTAACACTCCAAATTTATTTTTATTTCTCTAAAATACTTTTTCAACATCAAGATGTGAGATTTAACATTAATTTATGTAAAATTACCTACTTAAAATTAACATTAATTATGTTTCTTATGATGATAAAATTTGTATGTAATCTAAGAATAAAAAATAAAGTGATTTTCCAGTTCTATAAATATGTGCCAATCACTGGATCACAAGCTGTTATAGACTGGTGTATCAGATTAAAATTACTGGTGATTTTGGTAACTTTATGTGTATATATATATATATATATATATATATATATATATATATATATATTTATAAAAATATCAATTCAAATATTTTTGCTTTTAGTGAACTAAATAGATGTACCGATGTTCATTCTTTGATACGAAAAAAATATGCAAGCGAGTTTTTTTTTTTTTTTTTTCTATGTTATGAAAACAAAGGTAAGTTTAAGGTCAAACTCTTAAAGTGCCAATTACTGGGCTCGTTACCCTATTTGACGCAGTGAAAATTGGAAACACGCCTCAAAACTTTACGCATGCGTATTTTTGCGCTTTATGTTTTAAACAAAAATTTATGCGCTTTATGTTTTAAACACAAATTAAACATCGTGGAAAAGGGGGGGGGGGGGAATGGGAATTTTTCAAACATGACATTTGAATGTTTTGAAACATTTTTAAAATCTGAAATGAGAGAAATTCTAAGCGTTGAAAATCAAAATTACACACATCTCTTCCTTAGGAATACCCATTTTATCATTAGAAAGTCAGTTTTTATGAAATTAATCATTATCTTGGACTTCGCTGTCTGCCTATAATTCACTCCACCGAAATATATTTCACGCCTGTAAAAATGCTCTAAGGAGTATTTTCAAGCCTAAAATGTCTAATCTCTGAATGGAACAATAACAATATTCATGTAAAAACTACGAAGTTGGAGAAAAGAACGTTTTGAAGTTTTTGTTTTTTTTTTCTAGGAAAGATAATAGCCAAAAGAAAACAAAAGTAGAAAATACATAATAACAAAATGCAGACATAAAGCATGATTTTTTAACGTTGCTCAAATTTTAAAATTATAGGCAAATCTTTATACATAAATGGCTACTTCTGTGTGTATGTATGTCCGGGGTAATCTTCAAAACTACTGGCTCGATTTCAACCATTTTTTCACAATAGATAGCTACATTATCAGGGAGCAACTTAGGCTATAATTTATTCCTAAAAAAAACTTAGTTTAAAAACTGTATGATGGAAAACAGTAAATGTCATGTGATTTCCACATTGAATGATTAAATATAAATCCCATTGTTACGAAAATTCGTTGCCTTACAACAGCAATATTAAAAGTAATCATAATGAAAATTTTTAATCAAGGCTTCTCCGGAGCAAACATAAGTTTAAAGTCATTTAAACATTTGGAAAATCTACTTTTTGCATACTTAGAGAAACATAGCAGAGAGCTTTTTTTTTTCTTTTTTTTTTTTTGTGTGTGTGTACTATTTAATTAAATAAAGCACGGTTTTTTTAGTGATCTTTGTTTTTGTTAGTTCATATTTTGGAAATTCTTCAAATTTTTATATGCTTCAATTCGTGCTTTCGTTTCTAAATGAATATTCGTTCGTTGTTTATACTTATTGCTATTTTACTTTTATGGGTAAGGAGGAAGCTCGATTTTTAATCACGTCAAAGCGGTGTGTTTTGAGTTCTTTCAGTTAAAACAGAAAATGAAAGAAAGTAGCGATCGTTTCTCACTATTATTACTGACCCAGGCAACGCCGGGTATTTTTGCTAGTATACAATAATTCGAAATAAAAGTTTCAGAAGAGACCGTAAGAATTCTCTTCCCTCCTGAAACAAATCTCCCACCGTCCCTAGCATGAATGTCCCGAGCAAAAAGTCGCGACCTCCCACGAACTTCGCGAACACCCTCTTCGCGCGCCATATGGCGTTCCTCCGCCCTCCTCCCTCCCCTGCAGACGACCATCCCATTGGAGACAGGCCTCGTTGAAGAGCGCACCCATACGTAGAGCGGCGTGCCTACCATTCCTTAAAACTTTTTTTCCCCCTTTGAAATCGAGGTGCAAATGTCCTCCTCACCCGACAGTCCCAAGTCAGTATGATCTGGTATGGAATTTATGTTGGGGGGAGGAGGGGGGAACATTTCCATGATTCACCCAAGCGAATCATGGAAGTATTTGACGGAAAAATCCGAATTTTGGAAGAGACAGGTATAGGAGTAAGGTGTTTGGTTGTATAACTTCACTTTCACGCAAACACACACACACACACACACACACACACATACACACACACACATACATACACACACACACATACATACACACACACACACACGCACTCACACACACACACACACACACACACACTTGAACCAACCATAAAGTCCAACCGCAGTTTTTATCTGATTTTGACACGATATAAATAAAGTTTTTCCACATCGGGTTTTGTTGATTATAATTATTTTTGCAAATATAGTGCACATACTGCAACGAACATCAAACATATTATCAGTAATAGGCATAAAAACTATTGCAACATAGCCGGAGCTTTTTAAGCTTGTTACAGCATCCAGAGACTGCAGTTTCAACTTTTTTAGGTGAATTAGTCTGAAGTAACAGTGACAGGGATAGTAATTGCGCAGATGATAGTAAAATTGTCATAGAAGCTGATACTAACTTTACACTAGTAGGTAAAATTTAGCCCCCAGTGAGAGCTCCGCCAACATAGTGCGGTTATGGCTTATAACGTGAAGGTAGATGCTGTTTTATGAAGTTGAGCCACATCATGTTTGCGAACCCGTCTCTAGAGTGCTAAATTTAAATTTAGCTACCTGTCTGAAGGTAATCTCAGCTTCCATGAAACGTCGACTACCTTCAGCTGTGTTATGGCTATTCCGGACTGATGATCAGTAACGAAGGTGAAACTACAGTCTTTGGTTAGTTGCCATTTCGAGCTGTTTGGTATCTTCATATATATAATAGCCCATGATCGAGTAACGCGTGTGTTTCAACAATGAAACTCGGGTCACGGCATGGTAATTCGATAATATGTTATGGTAATGTTTAACATGCAGGGATAAAGGCTTAATCGTGACAAGGCTGAACTATATCCAGTAACTCAACTGCTTACAATCATTTTAGGGGAATGAAGAATAAAAAAAGTGGTTGAAAATTAACGCCATCTACTGGAGTTTAGGGTTAATCCACTGAAGTTTGGGTTAAAATTTCAAGTACTGTTTTACTGGTAAGACTGCGTCATTTCAGGGGCATGAAGAAACGAAAAGATTGTCAACAATGAACGCTACCTACTGGAGTTTAGGATAGGGTAAATCCACTGGAGTTAGTTATCTCTTCAACTATCAAAATACCACCAAACAGGCAATGGCTTCGTTCAAATGTAGAATCAATTTTCACCCGTCATACCTTGACGGACGATTTTCTAGTTTGCATATAAAAATTCTTATTTATCAACCTGCTCCCATAGTAATGCGGGTAGAGGTCTCACATTCCTTAAGGACAACCCAGGCTAAAAATCCCGGAGGTGAATTTCTGCGCTGATGTGAAGTGTTATTAGTAATGAACTATTTTTATCTAAAAACAAAATTTGTAAGGAATATTAAAGACAACTACTCATAAGATGTTTTCTCAGGTCATGCTTAGGTATCATGTTCAAAAACTTATCAGAACAATGATTTTTAATATGCTTGTTTCGTCTGGAACAAACTTTTTAATTAATTCAAGAAAAAAAAAAGAATAGCAATTACTATAAAGTTAACTGTCAGTAAAGTTAAAAAATAAATTACAAGGCTGAACTTTAGCAAGCCTACCTATCAAACCTACCTAGGTTTGGGTTCAGACAAAATTTGGAGCCCTTATCACTAAAATATGCACATTTTCAAAGTAATAGTTTCCACAAAAAAAAAAAAAAAAAAAAAAAAACACTTCCCCTAATTAACTCTAGTTTGAATTCCGAAACTTTGAATTCGAATTATGTTTTCGCAATCACGAGTTGCGACAAGACCCTACTGATTAGAGTTATTGTTTCTAGAAATGGCTCCCCCCCCCCCAAGCATGTCCCTCCTCCTGGGTGGTTACATGTGTATAGTTGTGTGTGTAGGCTTACGTGTGTGCACGTAGGCGTGTGTATGTGTGTAAAGGCGTGCGCGCGCAGGGGA
The DNA here is from genome assembly GCF_026930045.1 of Uloborus diversus. Classification (NCBI taxonomy): domain Eukaryota; kingdom Metazoa; phylum Arthropoda; class Arachnida; order Araneae; family Uloboridae; genus Uloborus; species Uloborus diversus. Next base: position 208,119,870 of record NC_072731.1, read on the forward strand.
GTGTGTATGAGCATGCGTGTGTAGGACATGGACGCCACCGCCCAGCAAAATGGATTCCGGTGGACAGTGCTCAGGACCAGTCGCGCCGCCGCCGGTGGACGGTGGTGCTGCAGCCCTGGTTCCAGCTGAAAAAGGAACCACAACGTCAAGGACTGTCAAATGAGAACAATAAGCAATCGTGATTGCTCAAAAAAAGGGAAGAAAAAAAAAAGAAATTTACACTATTTCGTTGCCGCTAAAATTATGCCTGTAACTTTCCTGATTTCAAGTAAACATTTAAAGTATTTTTAAAAGCTTTTTTATTTCTTCCTATACATTTGTTTTAGATTGTATTAAAAGTTTTGGTATGAAAACAAAGCTTGAAATTAAGAAAAACCTGATTCGTTTTACAGCATTTTAAAATAGTGTGTTACTGAATCAAAATGTGAAAGGATACATTAAGAACATGTGTAGAAAGAATTTTTTAATGGCCGACGATCGATTTACTCACTGATCCCTCCGCCCTGTTCGATTTAATCATTCGAAGCGTCAGAGCTCGAAACACATGCATCCCAGCAGTCAAACTCGTGCCATCCAACAGGTAAGTGTTGTCAAAAAGACCTTTGGACAAGAAGTCACAACAAAAGGAAAGATCTTGGTCTTTTAAGCTGAGGCCAAGGCCGAACCCAAAGGTCAAGGAGAAATAAAGGCCATCCTCCGCCATAACTCTCTCCCCGTTGCTTTTTTTTTTTTTTTACCTCCCCAGTGTCGTTATCAAACTTTTTTATTTATCTTTTGACGAATTTCAATTCATTTCTTGAGCTATGAATTAATGAGTCTGGAAAAGAAGGAGTAAAAAATGTGGAAAAAGAGAATAACTGGAAGTTCACTTGCGCATGCATTGTTAGGTAATTCGGAGCTTTTTGATGTTGATGGTTGGTTAAATTCGCGGAATTCGAAGTCATTTTTCTCGGGGTTATTTTGCCTGTCGGTTGTCGGAAAATTCGTTTGAAGGGTTAGTAAAAATGACGCAGGCGGATGTTAGTTCTGTAGTGACAGCAACAAGTTTGAATTCGATGCAAAGGAAAACGTGAAAAATCATTCTCACTTGAAACAGGTTGCAACTTCTGTATTAATTGTCGCAACAGATCTTATTTTATTATTGGTATTGTTGTAATTTTTATTTCAAGATGCTGCATTCTTTTCAGTTTTAGTGGGAAAAGCTTCATTGGCGCTTTGGAAGCAATGAACTTCCTCCACATTTCACAGAGAAAGTTTGTTTCGAATGATATTTTCTCTATTGCAGAACACAGCAAATTACTTCTGCCTTTTCGGTTGTTCCGCAATAAAAATTGTGATTCACAAAAAATTAACAACCACTTTTAGAAGTTCTCCAGAACTCTTAAAAGTGGTTTTCTCGCACCTTCGTACTGTTTAGGGAAAAATTAGTGTAAACTCTCAACGGGCCATTCTGCGAAGGTGTCACGCAGAGCCGTGTCCAAGGGGAGGGTTTTAGGGGTTAAACCCCTCCCATTGAAAAAAAAATCAATGAATCATTAAACGATTTTCCAAAACGTATTTTAAGTTTTAATTAATTTTAGAGTTAAACTCTGATACAGTATTCACCCTCTTTAATCTTTCCCCAACTTTAACAATTAACATTTTCCTCAATTGTAGGATTCTCAAGCACCTTCGTTTCTAAGTGCTTGAAAAAATGGAATGGTTGGAGAGTCCGGCAATGTTGTATGCATGCAGGGGAAAATTATTTAAAAGAATATTAGACAATGACGTAGCCCCCCCCCCTTCAAAAAAAAAAAACTTAGGGGCAGGGAAAATGGTTACTTTGCCTTTTGTTTTTTTATGGTACGCCTTTAGTGTTGGATGAATTAGTCGTTTCACACAGTAGAAAAATGTTTCTATGCGAAACAGCATTTTTTTAAATAAAATTTTTATTTTCATTCAATTCCTGTTCAATGTTATTTGATGGAAAAACAAAAGAAAAAAAAAGAAGGAAAATGAGGTGGCATAAAAGAAATATGTGTGCTTTTACAAAATGTTCAACTGTACAAATAAGATTTCATTTAAAAAAAAAACGCAAAACGTATAAAAAAAAAAGCCTAGTTATCGAACTAAAATGAACTATTCAACACGCGTAGTTAGTTTTCCTTCGACAACGGAAGTTAGTAAGGGAAAAGGTTTCAACCCCTCCCTTTATGAAATCCTGGACACGGGCCTGGTGTCACGGACAACCATTTCAGTTCTTCGCCTCTCAAAACAGCAACGAAGGAGTCAAAACCTGGATCATTTATTCTAAAACCAATGAAGAATTGAGACTGATCCTTAGAATGCTAACGGAAACGTTACCGTTATCCCACGAGTAGCTTCATAACCATCTCTGACAAAATGTTCTTTTCAATGAAAGACGCAACAGGATTTCTTCATTTTAAAACTGTTTTAATCATAAAATAAGAAGATTCCTGGCTGTTTTTGCGATGATCCGAGTGCAATAACTTCAAACGTTTCGACAACATCTGTGACGTTCATCTTCAGTGGCGGCATGCTCGAAGCTGTCAGAGAAGCGACTTCTCGTATACGAATCGGGAGAGAGCATTGCGCCAGAACAAAGTTCTTTTACGCTGTATGAGAGAGAGAAAAGATCAGTATTCGAGCTGGCGTGAAGGGGGCAGTATGAGGGAGGGACGGAAAATTATAAACAACTGATGCCTGTATTTATAAGGGAAGCGCTAGCGCCCTCTTTGTTGTAGTCGAGGATTCGCTGATAGACGTCCTCGTTTCTGGTTGGTTTTAGGTTTTTCTCGCAGGAGAAAACTTCAACCAACCAGAAATGAAGACAGACATCCATCAGCCAATCCCCGACCAGGACAAAGAGGGCGCTAGTGCTTCCTCTATAACTATAGGCAACACTTCGACATCTGCTTCAATTGCCGACAAGTCTCTCCCTGGAAGCTTCGTAAAAGTTGCCACTGAAGACGACCACCGCTGATGATGGCGCATGTTTGGGGTTGTTACACTCGTGGCCACGGCACAACTGCCCGGAATCTTTAATTTTATTGACACCGGAAGTAAAAGCATTCATTATTACATTGTTTTACTCACCCTTTCTCTTTGATGTTTGATCACGTAAGAAGGAACTTCGCAACTTGCAACTCGACACATCACTGAGGACAGCCTTAGTGCAAGCCCCGGGCTTCAGTGACCAAGTGGTCTCAGCAATTGCTTTCCACCCTTGAGGCGGTGGGTTCGACTCCCACCGTCGCTCCGGATACACTTTTCCTTCTTTGTACTGTGAATTCTTTCATTCTTGAGTTTTGTTTAACTCTGAATACCATTGACAAAGTTAAAATTCCTAGTGCAGTTTCGCATCGGAAAAAGCCTAGGCATCTTTTTTTGGTGGGAAACTGGGCGTCAAAATTCCCTATGCCATTGACATCCACGCCTTAGCGGTGGCACATAAAAGGCTGGATGCCATATCGGACTAGGTTCTGCAAATAGAGATCCTCTAATGAGGCCCCATTAGAAAGAAAAAAAATCCCCCCCCCCCTCCGAGTTTGATCAAATATTATATACAGCTGTTTTTTTTTTTTTTTTTTGAAAGATGTATTACATTACGCTACAACTAATCGGCGGAAAAGAGCTTGCAAACTATAATTATAGACTTGCCGTTTTACTTACTACGACAACTAAATATGGAAAAGTATTGGGTTAATCGTGAATGTAATTACCTTCGAGAAAAATTATAAAAACTATATTTTTTACTTCAGTATTTTTCTTTGAGAGTGGCGTGTCGCTATAAATGAAAGAGGCAGTTTTTACTTCATAACTTTCACTCTCTGCCAGAGGTGCGACGAATTGAGCGAACAGGGGTTGGGGGGGGGGAGGACAAACTAAACGGTTTGTAACTATTTTTGAACTGTATCAATGCGCAGTGAGGGAGGAGTTTTGTGGATTCATTCCTTCCCCCCAACGCTCTTTAACGTTTTAACACATATTGCCAATCCTAATATGGTAGCAGGCGCGAATACAAGGGAGGTTCATGACCCCCCCCCCCCGCTTCCCCTAAACTGTCGGCACTGTTATACATCCATATTGTGTTCAAACAATTGATGAATGAAATATAACCAATTGCAGTAATCTTTTAAATTCATTAAAATTTTTAAAAGTAAACATTTGAAATACTACTTCTTTCCATTGCTTATGAAATTAATTAGTAACCTTTCTACCCCATGTAATGAATTATTCCTGGCCGCTGTTCGGTTTTTTATCAACACCTAAGCAGTTTCAGAATTGTTTCGCAACCAAAACCGTAGGTTCGTTTGTAGGTTCATTCCTCTGCATGACCGTCCCCCTAAAATGATAGTCTGTATTAACCCCTGTATGTTAGTTTCTTAATATGTCAGCAATGTTACGTACCCTTTCCCCAGAGCTTCTCCCCCCCCCCCAGAGCTAAATTCTTTTTTGTTATTTCCTCCTGTCTAGCCGCAGGCTCGACCAGGTCCATGAGCCCAAGAGTCTTCAAGAAATCGTACACCAGGATAGGACTGGAATTGATGTACTCTCTGTCAGGTCCTGCACAGTGTAAAAGATGATCCGGAGATGCCTGCACTAATTTACATATAGTACAAGTCTCATAAATTTTCTGAAATAGCGTAAATTCTGTCTGCGATAGTGTACTCACAATACTTCATAATTTATCGTCAATATTGTTTTATAAATCAATACCATGTTTGTTTATTTTTCTTTCTTTAGTTTAGAGACAACTAACGAAATGATGTAGTTAATGATGGGTTCGTTTAATTTTTTAAAAAAGTTTCTGAATTCCGGTAAACTCACTGGAAAAACCATCCACTTCGATGCCTCGGTATGCGGGAATCAGTTCTTCAACAATGTCTTGTCGAGAGTTCGCGCTTCACTGAATTATAAATAGCTTTTATTTTCAAGAGCTGTTTCAAAAATCCAAAGGATGGCTCTAAGTTACTTAATAAGCAGCAGGTTTTCCCAAAAAAGACAACCAAATTTAAAAACTTATCGAGAAAAATATGGAAATAATCTTAAAACATCTAATGTTCCACCCGATTTAACGGCAGAAATTTCTATGTTTGGAACGACCCACGGCGAAGGGGTACCTGAGGCAAAAAATACGCGGAGGATTTTTCATTACATGACAAGTGAAAGTAAACGAACCTTTGTCGAATTCCATTCTTCAAACGATTAGCATTCGAAACGTGAAAACCGTTTTAAAGACACTGAAGAGTTAGTTGTCTGCATTTATTATGTAGTAGATGCCGTTTTTAGATTATATATTTTTCCTCTGTTTTCCTATCAAGGAAATACATTAAAAAAGTCAGTGTAGTAAACATCTGAAAATTTTTTTTTTCGTCATTTTTATTACATGTAAATAAAAGCGATTATATATGCGTAGTAAACTTAGAGTGCTTTTAGAAAAAATTAGCAGAATTCTTGTGAAGTCGTTCTTCCAAAGCATCGAATTATTGCAATTTTTGCTCTGAAACATTATCTACTTCAATAAGATCTCTCTCTAGAGCAGTGCCTCTTAAAGTGGTTCACACGAGAATTCGCGAGGATCTCTTCAGACTTTCAAGGGGTCTATGTTGTCAGAAGTAAAAACAGGGAGGTGGGGAGATGTATGAGGTTTAACTAGGGATTCACTAAACTGAATCCTTTATCCGAACACTTTCGCAGCCCTTTTTTAGAAAAACTGTTTAGAAGCATTGTAATTACATTTTCTGATGAAGTTTCGATCAAAATTATTATGGGTCCAAATGTGCTAGTTTGGCTCTAGAAATGCAATGGAATTTGATTTGGAATTTACCTTCTTTTCCCCTACATTGCAGTATGTGCTAACTGCTTTTGAATTTGAACAAATTAGGTTGAATACTAATTCGTTCGTGCATATAAGCTTATTGCTGCTTTTAGTTCAGGTTTGAAAACACTTGCAACTTTTAACGGCAATTCAATGACCAAAAAGCCCTTGCAGAAATTTTCTAAATAGAAAATTATCTTTCATTTAAAACATTTATTCCAAATACAATAAAAGTTGGTCGTTTAAAATATAGTGCAAGTCAACACTAAAAAGAAATTCCGCAGGAAGAACTCTGAAGAGGACGAGAAAAGTTTTGGATTAAAACATTTCAAGCGGTGAACATGAAGGAGACGTAGAAAAATGATTTACTTAAAAACTTAAATTCATTTTTAACGTTGACTGAATGTCCCTATTTTATCCGCCGTCCCCGTTTTAGACAACACTCTCCCACTTCAAATTTTTATTTCTACTAGCGTTCGCCCAGTGGTCGAAATTCGACCATATTCATGAATGAATATTTGAGAAAACTTTTATGAATTTAACTATTTGCAACATTTTTTTTTCTACTCTTACTCATGTTTACTGCACATGTGAAAACATACAGTTTTTATATGTACACACAATACCAAACAGTAATAATTTATTCCAAGTTTGCTCTTTGTCTGTTAATCTCAAAATAAATGGATGAAAGAAGATATTTCGGTAATAGGGTATTTTCCAAAATTTTAAAAGTATTTTTTTCTGAAAGAGCAAGGTTAGAACATGGTTAACCACTTTTAAAATAATTTGATAAATATTAATATTTTTTATCACTTATTTTAATCGGTGCGCAGATTGAAATTCATTTTTTACGCTTCTGCGCCTGGCATCAAAAGCGATGAAATGTCATTCACTTATGCCATTAGCGCACAGCGCAAATTATCATAATCTGGAAACGAGGTTGACAGCAAAGCCTAAGCATTTAGCGCGGCAATGGAGCGCGCCAAAGTACATCACTTGTAGCGTCATAAAGACCACGCCTTATTTCCAAAATCGGACATCTAACAAATTTAATAAAAAATAACTGTTGGGAAAACAAAAGTCTTTTCTGGCTCCACTTTATTTATTAATTTTTTGCTTATTCCATCAATTTCAGTGACTAAAAGTAGTATTTTTGACTGAAGGAAACAACCCTATTGAAAAATTGGTGTGGTCGTCAAATTCTTCGCTTGAATAATTTTATTTTGGGTACCATGTTACTTTGTGTTAACCCTATGCAAATAGATATTTCCCTACTCATTGTTTACGTATGCAAAGGAAAAACATTTTTCGCGTTGACATTGGAAACAAAAAAATTCACGCCAATGGATAAAAATCACCAATTATCCAATTTTCGAAATCTTCCCGTATGAAATGATCCCGCATCAAAACTCAGTTTATACGCAAAACTTCTGTGTGAACAATATTACTTATAAAACGTCTACTATTGTTGAGTAAGTTGCTTCTTCGTCATCCGAAATATAAATTTCCAAGCAACAAATGAACGAACTCTACTCGTGGCAACATATAACTGTCCATTCGAAAGCACTGGACGTCGCAATAACACTACAATTTTTTAAAAAAAAGTCGTCTTTGTGATTTGTTTTTGGTTCAGGGCGGGGCATAACTGATGTCACACTTTTCAACAATTTCGACCCTCTCCCACTTTGTCAAGAAGTTTCGCACTTCACCATACCCCCTCTTCCCTTTGCCACATGTCAAGCTGTTTTTCATAAACGTTCCTACTGAAAAAAGGCTTATTGTCACATTCTCCCCATTGTATATCCTTCTTGTCATTTCTTTACTCTCCCTTGTCACAAACTGATACTATTTCGTAAACCCCATCTTTAAGAGGGGCTTCATTCGTGGAGAGCCCCTTTTTTATGTTAACCGTATGCAATATATATTTTCCTACTCTTTGTTCATGTATGCAGAGAAAAAATATTTCTCTCGCTGCAATTGGTGCCAAACATTTGGCGCCAATAGATGAAGAGCGCCATTTTCCCAATTGTCGAAATCTTCCCGAATGAAATGATGCTGCAAAACTCAGATTATACGTAAAACTTCGGCATGAACACATTTCTTTTAAAAAGTTTAATATTATTGAGTAAGTCACATTTGACCTCTGCCATTAGAAATATAAAACTTCAAACAGTCAAATGAACGAATCCTACTTGCTACATTAAAAATTGTCCATTCAAAAACACTGGACGTTGCAATAACAGTGCAATTTTATGTATAGAAAAAACCAGCTTTGTGATTTGTTTACTGTTTAGGGGATAGCTGGCTAATGCACTTTTCAAAAATTTTGATCTCTCTCCCCTATGTCACAAAGTATCACACTTCACCATACCCCCTCTTCCCTTTGCCACATGTCACACTGTTTTTCATAAACGTTCTTATCAAAAAAATGCTTGATGTCACATTCTCCGTATTGTATGTCTCTCTTGTCATTTATTTCCTCCCCTTGTCACGAATGGTTACAATTTAATAAACCCCACCTTAAAGAGGGACTTCAGTCGCAGTCAGCTCCTTGCAAAGAGACATTTCTCTCCTCTTTTTTCACTAATGCAAAAGAAAAATATTTCTCGCGCTGGCATTGGTGCCAAAAATTTGACACCAATGGACAAAGTTTCGCAAATTTCACTATTATAGAAGTCTTCCTGAATGAAATGATCTCGCAAAACTTATTTAATACGTAAAACTTCTGCACAAAAATTATTCTTTGTGAAAGTAGGCATGACCTTTGCCGTTAGAAATATAAAATTTTCAACAGTCAAATGAACGAACTCTACTCGCTGCAAAATATAACTGTCCATGCGAAAGCACTGGACGCCGTAATAATACGCCAATTTTATCATTTTTTAGTTTCACCTTGACATCTGTTTGTAGTGATAGTAAATGCAGGTATTATTGGGAGCTGTGTTTTTTTTTTTTTTTTTTTAATTTTTTTTTTATTATTTTTTTTTTTTTTGTGAAGGTGATTTTATTGAAACTGAAAGTCCTTCCTCGCTCCGGAAAATGATTTACTTTAATATTAAAATCGCGAAAACATAGTCAAAATGAAAATATTTTATTTGCTCGTAGTTACTCAAAAAGTCTCAATAATAAAAACAAATGCAATAATTTAATTTCTTTACCCTCCAGCGAGAAATAGCAACACATAATATTATGCAGCAATTTCTTCACGTTAACTAAATCGCGGGAAAAATCATATGAAAATGAATTTTCGCTAACTTATAATTCCTTCTAGCTCTTTTTCTAGTCATCGTAGCGAATTTCAGTTTTTGAGCCTTAAACGGGGGGGGGGGGGGGGTAGACGTTTTCAGAAGTATTTTTTACGATCTTTCCAACCATATCAAACTCAAAGCACTAAAATGCATTTTTCGTGTAGAAAAAGCGGTTTAAAAAATGAATTAAAACTTAATGTTTCACACTTCCAACAATGAGCTTCAACAATGGAAAAGAGATGAAATTAAAATTTTTGAGTTTCGCTAACTAAAAAACGCTTATAACTTTTTTTCTAGTGGATTTAGGTTATTGGACCTTGGGCGCCCTGACAATTTCTTCGTTAGGAGTATTTTTTTAAAGACCTTTCAAACCATATCAAATTCGAAAGAATTGGTTCGCGTAGAAACGAATTTAGGACGAAAATGCGTTTTTTATTAATATCTCCGTTAATTGGCGTTCGATTTCAAAAAATTTTATTGATGACACAAAAACTCTGCAATAGCTACTAAATAAAAAAAGAATGAAGGAAATCGGTTCACAAACAGTGGAGGAATCAGTACCGACAGAAAACGGCTTGCCTATTAATATATAAAGATTGACAGCTCATTTCGATTACAATCCTTAAAGCACGAGGTTTTTTTTATTATTATTTATTTTTATTCCAAAAAGGATATAAGTGAGGTGACCATACGTTCCGTTTTGAACAGGACAGTCCCACTTTCAGGTATTATTTCCAGTTGTCCCCGCGCGTACTGATTGTCCCGCTTTCTAAAATGACAGAACGAAACACGGAATGCTTTAACTAAAATTAATTGGATGGAGCTGCTTAAGCCTTTCCCAGTAATAAATTAAATCATGTATAACTATTTAATGTGTGTTCGAGATTAATGCATTCATAAAAAGAACGTTTTTGCTTATGAAAAATTTGTGGACAAGCGAAAAATCACAATTCTTACGCTATTGTTGAATTTAAGAGTAAATTGTATGAAATCTTTCCTAAAACTTCATTCCTATTTCAAATCAACACCAGAAAGTACCCGAGAAAACTCGTACACTAAAATTAAACCTTTTTTTTTCTCTTTTAAGAGTTCATTTCTGTTTTAGTCTGTCACATAAACTTTAAAAAAATATTTTCATGTGAAAAATGAACAAAATTGGTAAGTGTTCTGCTTAGGCGAAAAAGATAAGTGGTCACCTTAGGCATAAGTCACCACATTTTTGCAAAAATGAGTTCGCAGTGGTTTTGTCATATTTTCATGCAGAAAGATCGATTCGTGTAGTAGAAAAGTGTGTCCTTTCATAACGAAGCATTTTTTTAGGGGTCACAATGAGGTCATTTCCAAAATTTTAAAAGTTTTTTTTTCTGAAAGAGCATGCTTAAAAACATAGAAGCTGACCATCTTTTAAATAATTTGTTTTTTAAGTTTAATATTTTTAAAAAATAACTTAAATCGGCGCGATTTCAATGTTTATGCTTCTGTCCGATGACATCATAAATGATGAAATGCCATTCTGTGTTGCCATTCACAGAGTAAAATACTTAATTCGTATCTTTACTCAAGTGTATTGGCAACGATATGGTTGGTAGCAAGCGTAGAGAGCAATTTTAATTCGGTTCTTGATGATCATAACGTGGAAACGAAGTGGAAAGATGCGGCAAAGTGCATCATTTGTGACGTCATCAAGATCACGCCTTGTTTCAAAAATCAGACATTTTAAAAAATTGATTAAAAAATAACTGTTGGGAAAATGAAAGAAATTTCTGGGTCCATGTTATTTTTTTTCTTATTCTATCACTTTTAGTGACAAAAAGTACTACTTTTGACTGAAGGAAACAACCCCATTCTGTACCTCAGAGCCCAGAAGGACGTAAATCACATTAGGATAATTTTACAGGAGAGGGGGGGGGGGGAGGGGGGAGGGACTTTTTTTAAAGGAATGTTTTATTAGTTGAGTAAAGTAATTAGTTTAATAGTAGTCATTTCATTTTTCGAAAACTGCGGAGTGTTTTATGGTGTGTGAGTAGCCCAAAGGCTTATGTAAATTCATAAACAGATAACAGCCTTTAATCTGAGAATGAATAAAAAATCTGATGAGGTAAACTGAAACTTATTTAGAATTATAACTTTTAGAAATACGGAGGAGTAGCTGCAACAACTCTCGATCACGAAAATTTTATTTTGTCAGAAATGAATTCAAGTTTTTCTTTTTATCAAGATTAATTTTAAATAGTTCTATTTTGTTTTATTTGCATTTTTATTACTCTTTACCAAATTATTGACTACGAAAAGGACATGAGTCTCAATCCTTTTTTTTTTTTAAATTAATTTCAATAACGAAACAAACCACGCTTTGAGACCACATTATGATCATACTTATGGCTGGAGAAGTACTTAGGTGATTCTCTCCAAATAGGGCCAAATTCAAGTCCTAAGTCTATATCTCAATAGTTTATCGTTATTTTTAAAATAAATTTTACAAGCATGCATAATGTAATGCTGAAAGTTATTTGGTTGTCTTTATAATCCACATATCTATAAATTAATACTGTAATACAAATTAATCATTTGTCACTCTCTCATACTGTCCCCACGCTAGATTTCAACTTATAAAACTAATTTTTGCAATATTGAAGTAAGCGTACCAAGGGGTTGGCAGGAGTGGCTCCCGACAGGGTTGCAGCAGCTAGGAGGACGGCATTTCGACTGATTTATTATTATTTTTTTAATTTAAAAAAATGATCATAAGGGTAGTAAAATGCTTTTATTAATAAAAATTAAAAAAAAAATGTCTCGCAAGAAAAGGAGCTGGAGGAGAAAATAAAACACTCCTTAATTCTCAAAAAAAAAAAAGAGGGGGGATTTTACCCGTGGCGTGAAATTCTATTCATTCACTTATTAATAATTAGATTTTATGTTCAAATTAGCATTTCCGTACCCGGTATTGCTCGGGTAATGGAATTAGCAGGTGCTTGGTGCACCTAGTTTCGAAAATCCCCTATAACAATTACTTATTACCTATAACTTTTTCTAATTTGGGGAGGATCCCGGGGCCCCTGGACTTCTTACATATATGTCCTTAACCGATCTTTAACTGTTATTAACTATCCTTTTAAAGTATTGATTATCTTTGCAAACACAGGCCATCCACATTTTATTGATATACCTACGTTTAAGAAAAAACTTCTTTGTATACAACATTTTTAGTTTTTTTTTCTGGTGCTAAAATTATTAAGCTGCTTGATGAACTGACTTTGGAGCAAGTTACATAACATTGGCCGTGTGAAAAAAAGTCTTCTCTTAAATCGATCCCTGCTACTTTTAATGTCTCTCCTTGTGACTTATTAATGGTTATTGCAAAGCAAACTTTAACAGGAAACTGCACTCTTCTAAATTCAAAAAGATAGTCCGCCTGTGATGATGTTCTTAAAAACTTCGTTTCTAGTTTTGAAAAAATGAAAGCAAAAGACAGAAACATTATTATTTGACTTGAGAAAAGCCTCGAAGAATCACGTGAGAAATAAAAACAATATCAAATTCAAAATTCGCAACTCCAGAGCTCGAATACGCTACCTTACGGTGATTAATAATACTAAAGAAAAAGGTAAAACATTCCATTCCACGTGTTTTCTTTATGGGAAATTACAGGCTTTAGACAGTTTGTGATGTAATGTAATTTCAGAAGAATAGAAAAGAAAGCTTCCCACAAACACGATGAAAAATTACTGTCATTCACTAAGCGTCAAAGCAAGTTATAAGTTATACGGCGTGCGTTTGTTTTACCTTTTTCATCCGCCATTAGACAGTGGCTGCAGCGCCTCTTTAGTTTATTGGAATTGCGAATTCGCTATCGACCAAAAGGTGAGATGAAGTACTGAATAAAGATTTGAATGGAGGAAAGCCTCCAAAAATAAGGGATTTAAATTTCAATGACAGGTTTTAATTTCACAGAAATTAAGGGGTTTTAATTAATTTCTCCTGAACTAATTGATATTTCGAAAAATCCTTTCTTAGTGGATACTTTCGTAATCATGTGGACATGCCTGCCAAATTTCAAGTCTGAGACTTCAGCGGTATTGGCTGTGCGTTGATATATATATATATATATATATATATATATATATATATATATATATATATATATATATATATATATATATATATATATATATATATATATATATGTGTGTGTGTGTGTGTGTGTGTGTGTTATCTTAGGACATTGATTTTTATATATTAAGATAGGGACCATAATATGACATTCTCTTAATTTATCATTTAAAAGATTAACTTAAATATCCTTCTTGAATGTTTTCCCCACTTTCTTCTGTCACTTCTTCACTAACCTATCAAAGTTCCTCTAACTGCTATTAGAAGGCATTTAAAGCTGTAGTAGCGTTACCAAGGGGTTGGCAGGAGTGGCTCCCGCCAGGGTTGCAGCAGCTAGGGGGGCGGCATTTCGACTGATTTATTTATTTATTTTTTAATAAATAAAAAAGGATCATAAGGGTAGAAAAATGCTTTTATTAGTAAAAATTTAAAAAAAGTCTCGCTAGAAAAGGAGCTAGAGGAGAAAATAAAACACTCCTTAATTCTCAAAAAAAAAAAAAAGAGGGGGAGGGAGATTTACCCGTGGCGTGAAATTTTATTCCGATTCATTAAGTTGCCTAAAGACTTATACTCACAATTTGCATACCAGGTAGCGGTAATGAAAGGCGTTCTGTGTCGGATGTTTCCTTTTTTTTCGGGGTGGGGACGACATTTTGTCGTGTATTGTTTGAAATGTACAGTTTTTCTTTGGCTAAGTATTTATTCTCATTATAATGAATCTTAATATATAAAAATCTTTTGTGCTGACGTTTGTCACCATAAGGCTTTTAAACGGCAGAACCGATTTTTATCAAATTTTTTGTGTGTAATGAAGTTGTGGCAAGTATGGTTTCGAAGCGCGATGGATCGAATCGGAAACGTTTTTGTTAGTTAGTTAATTAATTTAAACATTGGATGGTTATATCTCCCAAATGATTAACATTTATTTTAACCTTGTTGAGCGCACTGTAACAAATTTCGGAAACGTTTCTGGATATATCGGAAACGTTTCCGAAATAGTAGGAATCCTTCATCCAATAGCGAACTCCTCAATATTCAGAAAGCTTTTTGTTATTTCAAGATATCTAGAAGCGGAAGTGATGACGCAACGCTTCGAAACCTATTTCATCCTTCCAACACAGGCGCCAATGAGTCGGAAATAACGAGAACTTCTTTTTTTCTTATCTATGGTTGCTGCAGTCAGCAACTGTGTAGCATTGAAATGCTTGTTATTTCATGTCTAGAGAGTAGTAAAATGTGTCGAAACTAATTTTACGCTTTTGCATTTTGGACTGCCCTTGATTTTTTAGACGATGTACGCAGCTATTAAGTTAGTTAATAACCATTTGCTTCTTTACAATTTCCAATGCGACCATAATTAGATATATATTGTGTGTTCAAGCGTGAATAGTTTTAACACCCGTGTTTATACTTAATGAAACGAAACCCTTTGGATTACTTATTCAGTTGTAATGGAGGTACTTAGATTTTCTTCCGCTCATGTTCACTTGTAAGTATTAATGAATATTTTAAAACATGTTGTTATATACATTTATATTTTTGTTGATTTGCATTTGATGAGGCTCCAATTGTAACTGTTTTTGGGTTTATCGAATTAATTTAAAGTTATCCTACATACCTATGTGCGCGGTGTACTATTTGTTGTAACTAACTGAAACTGATTAATTACGCAAAAGAAGTAAGATTTATATTTGAGAAGCAATCACAGAAAAGTTATTTCGAAATACTTGGATGTACATACATTTTGGTTCAAAAAGAAAAAAAAATCAATTGTTAAATTCATTAGAAATATGGTAATGCAAATATTTTCTAGTATTGTAATATGCTTCACAAAAAATGTGCCGGTATAATTTATCTTTTTTTATTATAATTTATTCATTCATTTAAAAATATTTATACCATTAGAAAATGACCATGTTATTTATTAGTAAGAACATAGTTATGAAATTAATTCATCTGCTTATTCATTTTGTTAAATGTGGTTAACAATTAAAAAATTCCTTGACATTAGTTCCGAAAATAACATTTCCTTCGTGGATATACTAGTTTAATGTAGGACAGTCAGGAGGAATGAGTCAGTGGCAAAAATGGAACAGCTGCATTTACATGCTGAAATAAAAAGTAATAATATTTCATGTCATCGTTTTAAAAGTGATCAGTTTTTAAATACTATGTTATTAATATGCAATGCACATATGGTGAGAAGACGAGGGGCGTTCACCACGCAGACTGTGCCATTGACATTTTCAAGAGGTTGCTTTTTTTTTAAGGTGGGGGGCGCTTTATATCATTTTATGGGTGCACCATCACTCTTATGGTGTGGGGGGGGGAACTCTCGTATATATGAAATGGAATAATCATGTAATAGAGTTCAATGTTTTAATAAATAAAATATATAATGCATTTTGCGCACACTCTAAATCAGTAACCTATTTTGATTAAGTATCTATATTTGTGATAAACTGGAAAAGGGCAAGAACAGAGGAATAAACCCGAATGGTTCCAGCAGGGGGACTTTGGTGTCATATTTAAATTCATCAATTTCTCTGTTGGTACTTTTCGGTACACTTTGTTCGTCAAAGAAATTGACTTGACGTGAACGAATTTCGGAACGCAAAGTGTAGGTAAGTTCTGTCAAATTTTATCCGAAAATAAAAGCTATCAAGTTTGATACAAGATATGTTTTTAAGTTCTGCATTAAAAATACAATATGTTGATAAATTTGTCTTGAAAATATTGAGAGAAAAACTGAAGTTTAATATTGTTTAACAAACAATCCCACTTCCGAGAAAGTACTCCCCATCCCTCCCCCGACGATTTTGTGATTATGAATGAAACTACTATATTATTTCATAAATTTTCAAAAATTTATAACTGTGCATATGTTATGCTGTTAACCATGCTATTTGTCATTAGAAATTCAGAAAAAAAAAATCCACGAATGATTCTAAAATTGCTTGTTTCATTGCTCTTAGATATGAAAGAATTGAAACTGATATGGCATGCAATACTATTAAAAAAGAATTATTTTTTAGAAAAAATCACGGAAAAAGGATTCCGAAATTCTCGGAAACGTTTTTGAAAATTGTTTGGAGAATTCCGAAATACTCGGAAACGTTTTCGAAACTTTCATGAACCACAGCTGCACAGAATACTCAGAAACATTTCTGGAAATTACGGAAAGAGGATTCCGAAATACTCAGAAACATTTCTGAAAATTACAGAAAGAGGATTCCAAAATACTCAGAAACATTTCTGGAAATTATAGAAAGAGGATTCCGAAATACTCAGACACGTTTCTGGACATGACAGAAAGAGGATTCCGAAATACTCAGACACGTTTCCGGACATTACAGAAAGAGAATTCCGAAATACTCAGAAACGTTTTTGAAAATTTCATGAACCGCAGCTGCACGATATACTCAGAAACGTTTCCGAATTTTTTTTACAGTGCGAGAACTGAAATAAATATTTAACCCGCTGCCAAAGGACAATAAGAAAGTCAGCTCTGCTTTTTGTAATGAAATTTCCTACTGTGATATATCAATTGATAATAGATGAGACGTAGAGACAGAGAGTGGAGCCTTCATTTCTTTAAAGCAACGATTTTTAGGTCCCGTTTATTTTAAAGTAAAGTTCACGCAAAGCTTGTGTTCTGTCGTCGTAGTTGAACCATGTGACCGAATTGGTGCTTTAGGTTATTACAGGAAAAGATGATGAAATTTAAAGACGCAAAAAATTTCATTTTTGTCTAGATAAATTACGACAGAGTAGTTCTGTACACAATAAATCAGTGCAGTGAAAGATCTTTATCTTTGGCGGAAAAAAACAAATTAGGCAATATATGAAGTTTTAAAAGTATTCGTTTAAACAAAACGTACCACTTATCGGTCGGAGTTGGCTTCGCTCACCGATCGGCTGGATTACAGTAACGTGGTGGCATGGCGACGTTGGCTATAACTAATAGAGTTGCGCGATCATTTGTTTACATTTTAAAGCTACTGTTAATGTAATTTATTGTATTTTTTGTTTGTTTGGCGAAATATTTCAAATTGCAAAGAATGGTTTTTCGTTTTGAAAGAGTTGTAAGTCATTTTAGTTGAAGAGTTTTCGTTGTTTATTTTACATGGGGAGGGGGCTTCGGTTATTCAAAGAACTATTTTTACCTTTATCGTTTTTTTTTTAAACGATATGCTTTCGATTGTTTTGTCCTTTTTCATATGGCGTACGTTTCAGCGGGATTTCCCGTTTGTTCTAGATGGGTAGTTAGTTTTTCACACTTAATATCTGAGAACGCTTTTTATCCTTTACGTATAGCTGAAGGAACAAACCATCAAGTACGGGAGAAAAAATGGTTAATTAAACTGCCCAGTGCGCATTAGATAAATCAAGTTGTAATAAATACTAGATGCATTCTGACACCAAGCAGCTTAAAACATTTTCTTTTAACTTATTTTTTTCAGCAAAACGGTTCAAATACTTGATAGTTTATTGACACTTTTTAACTTTTCAATTTACAAAGTTTGAACAGGACAACGTTTGTCGGGTCCTCTAGTAATACTATAAGTATAAAAAGTCTTATTTGAACAAAATATTGGGAAGCCTTAGTTAGTGAATATGTAGTACTTTTATTTTGCCTGCCTGTAAATGGCCGTTTTTTTAGTCAATTTCAGATTAGCAATGTTTTTTATATTTGCTTTGCTTTCCTAATTATAATAGAATATTTTAAATGCTCTGATTTTTATTTAAAAATATTTTTAAGGTTTCTTTTTTTCTTTTAGTAAATGTGTAAATTTTGTTTATTGTATATTCTGTTAGAGGTTTGAAACAAATTCTGTTAAAAGTTGAAGCTGTTTAAAAATAAATAAATGTATTGCTATAAAGGGAACTGAGAAATGCCTATTCTCATTTGGTTCAAGAACGTACTTTATTTAATTTTATTAACGAATTGCAAATATTATTGGTTTTATTGAATTTAAGTAAAATAGGGGGGGGGGAGAAAAATAATAATAAAACAAACAAAAAAACAAACAAACAGGAGATGTCCCAGAAGGCAAAATATAAAGTTGTAGTAAAGTGTTGTGCTTAAATTGCTAAAGAGTCGAAAACGGTACCAAAGAGCAACGATTGGGACCCTTTAAACTTTGTAACCTCAAATGGCACAGAGGAAAATAAATGCTATCACTTGTGAACTACCAATTTAAAACAGGAAGAAATGTATAATTACCATCCATAAGTTTCCTACTTTTATGAATGTACCTAAAAAAGTCTGGCTTAAAACTTTTTCTGGCTAATTCTACAGCAGAGCAGGTTACTTGGTTCTACGGAATAAGGATACTAAATTTTCTCGACTCATTTCACATAGAAATTATAATCATTTCATGGAGCAATTTCTAGTTTAGAACACTTGAACCCTCCTAGCGCCAAGGCACAGAAGAACTGCGATTATCCTAACCTGCCGGGACCGGCTCTATTTCGCATAAGCAAAAAAAAGTTCGCGTAATTGGACAAGAAACTTCAGGGATACGTGAAAAATGATCAAATAAGCTTTGTGCTACAATATGATTAAAGTGAAAAAAACAATGTAAATAAATTACACATTCTCAAGAAAATTTCAGCATGTAGCTATTTTAACTCCTTAAGACCGAGGCCGGCCGTATACGGCTTTGTAACTTAGATCCGAGTCCGCCCGTACCCGGCCGAGTTCTGCGAATTCAGGGGTGGTGGGTAGAAGACACCCTACTGCGAGACCTCCCCGAAGAAGACCCTTTCTTCTAGCCGATAGCTATTTAGCAAGTGATAGCGACAACTGCATGAATGGGGAGCTGCTAATGACTTGATGTCGCTTGGCTTCCTCAAAAAATGAGAAAAGATGAATGCTTGTACGATTTCGTTTCAATTTCCTCCACTTCTATTCCTCACTTTTTTGTACCACTTTTTTAAAAATAAATTATATTCTAGGATTTATAAATTAATGTTTTGTATAATTTTTATGATAATTCGTACAACATTAAAGCACAAACTTTGCAAATAACTGCATATACATGCTACAGGTTTACAAGGAACCTCGAAACACGGGTGTGCAATTACTACTTGCAATATTTCGCCATCTATTAATCTTTTCTATTTTCATTATTTTTATTTTCAACCCAAATGTAATTATTTCTTTCCAGTTTTAGAAACTTAAAAGTATTACTCAGCAAATCAGAGTTTGGAAGACATCTAAACAAAACAAATCTGCCCAGAGCTTTAAATTGCTCGTGAAAATATACTGCACCCCACCACACAACTGTTACCCAAACAGTAGCGCCCCACAAAAAGTGAGATAGGAGGTCATAATTCCATAAGGACTTAAAACACACATAACATGTAAAAATGTATGCATGGGTCAACCAACTCCAGTATTCAGGTCGCACGGGTGACTAAAGAAGATGCCTTAGAAACTAGTTCTCTCAGAATGGTCAAAAGAAAAGAATTTTGTTACGATATTATACAATTTACAAACTACCGTATTATCCACTTTACCTTTAGAGTTCAAAATTTTGAGTAAAGTGATACTTGCTAGCAATATAATATATATTTGCACTTATAAAAATTTAATCACAAAATAGCATTTTCTAGTTTTCTTCTGAACAACATGTTATTCATTAATTTGGGAAATTCAGTCAGTTTGTCAACATGTAAATTCAGAACCATGATTTACAAAAAAAAAAAAAAAAGGTGAAAAATGACAATCTGCTTAAATCTTCAAAAACAGTTGTCTCTGAAGTGAGATAAACAGAAATTTCTAATGGCGCTAAGTCACATTGTAATATTCCTTTAACGATTGTAGTGTAACAAACACCAAAAAATCGGATTTAATTCTTTCCTAAATTCATTTAATCAATTTAAAAAGACATTATCTCTTGCTTTCAGTAGCACATCCCACAACTTTGTTTCCTTGAAAATATAAATTAATTGTTAAATTCTTCAAACAAATTAAAGTACATATTTACTTCTGTATAAATGGCATTATTCAGGAAAACATCATCAGAATAAATTTTAGGGAATATTTTTTTTAAATCATGTCATACAGCATTTTACTTACTGATAAATATAAAGAAAATCTAAATCTGTGCTTCTACATCTGTTGCATTTACACTTTTAGCACTAATTTAGAATTAATTAATTTTTTAAGAGAAAACAAATGTCACCTCCTTCCCCCAATATGAAATTGTTGTCAATAATAATTAAGCGATTTCAGAGTTGCATGAAAACAAGAAAACTTTCGTTCAGTACAGATTTATCTATCTTGCATTTCTATGTTAAAAAGTTGTATGCTCTCATCTTTATCATATTCGATTAGCTAGTTATATACGATAACC
Organism: Uloborus diversus; assembly: GCF_026930045.1. Classification (NCBI taxonomy): domain Eukaryota; kingdom Metazoa; phylum Arthropoda; class Arachnida; order Araneae; family Uloboridae; genus Uloborus; species Uloborus diversus. The sequence continues at coordinate 208,140,413 of NC_072731.1, forward strand.
ATGGCAACTTGTGTGTTTGTGGGTTGGAGGGGCGGGGGGCAATTTTACCTTACTTTCAAAAGTAAAGGGGCCTTGCCCTCTCACTTTTCAGAGTTAAAAATTAACAATCGACTGAAAAATTATTTCTACTCGGATTGATTTTACGTATTAATTTATTTTGCGGGAATAAAACCAAAAAACTCCAAAAAAAAAAAAACCTGATTTTTTCTTATGTTATTTCATTGGAATGAAGATTATAATTGGAAGAGTTCATGGCCGGATTTGGAAGTGTGGAGGCCCCGGGGCAAACGAAGGAGTGGAGGCCCCTAATCAGGGTTCGAAAAGATCATCATATTTTCGAAAATATCCGATACTTTGATATACAGTAGAAGACCATTATAACGCCGACCTATATAACGCAATTCTCTATAAACCGTTCAACTTTCCAGAAGTAAACAATTTGTTTTGAAGTTAAAAAAATACCTCTGTTTTGTTATGCAAACATAAAAATTGTTATTTTGAAACAGTTTTTCATCTTTCCATCTTAATAAAAAGCTTTTAAATGGAAATTAGTACCCCCCTTACAGTAAACAGAAAATACCAGATGGCTCTTGCAAATGCAGCTGTTATGCAAACCAAGAAGCTAGCAGAAGTGCAGGATAATGCACTTTCGTTTGATTGTGAAACATATTTATTTGTGAATAACTAATTGTAATGTTGGTGCTTTAATACTCATTGCAGATAAAACTCATTCTGAAGTGCTAATATAGAGACATATTCTGAACTTTAGTTTCAAAATTTGTGAAATGACCTATATAACGCAAAAACCTGTATAACGCAAAAGCTCTGGTCCCAAGGTGTGCGTTATAATGGTCTTCTACTGTATATCCGAATATTTTGATATATATGTACATATCCGATATTTTCGACCCGTGAAAGCTAGGATATTTTGTAAAAAATTTATTGTGGAGGCCCCGGTGCAGTAGCCCTGCCTGCCCTCCACTAAATCCGGCTCTGGAAAAGTTAGTCTACGATGGCTATTCATCCCAAATTTTGACGCCAAACTCCATTTTTATTTGTCATTTAATAAGTAATGTCAAAATCCAATTACATAGACTAGTTTTATTTTAAAAAAGAAAAAAAGGGGGGAAATAAATAAGATTTCGTGGCTTCCCCACTAAGCATTCTCTTAACCCCCGTTTTTTGAGGAAAATATTTTTTTTTTTTTTTTTTTCATTATTACTCTTGAAAAATTATCTTTCTATTATTTTCTTTTAACTTTCCTTTTTTTTTTCTCCTGACTGGGATAGCTTTTATTACTTGTCCGTAGTATACTCAGAAATGGAAAAGAGATAGGGGTGCAATTTCTTCCAAATGTTTGAAATTAGTTTCAAAAACATTCTTTCAGTAATTATTCTCATCAGTTTGTGCAAATGGAATTGATTGAAATTGGAAAATTTAAATTATTGAATAATAAATCTTAAGCTTGTGCTTGAACTGTAATGTTCTTATTTATGATTAATATCATCTACGCGTTGAAGGCGGCTAATATATGTGTATAAGATGTATTAAGATTTACAATCAATATGCGAAAGTTAAGGGATTTGGGAATCAACCCGGCAAACCTTCTCTCGCCATGCCCCTGTTACATATATTTTTTCTGATTTTCTGTAATTCTAAAATATGTCTCTTAAAAATCTAAAAAATATTTATATTTCTGAAAAAAGAATGTTTTATAATTTTATTATAGCCTTTTTCAATAACTTTATAAAAAAGGGAAACATGTATTAAAAAGAACTATATGTTTTATAATTTATTATTCTGCAGAAGAATAAAAGTTATTGGCTGTGCTCAAACTTTTTTAATCAATCGAAATCGGGAGAAATGTTTCCAAAAACTAAAGCTGCTTGAAAGGTTAGGCATTTTGCGCTGTAGGCTGAACATGATATCCAAAAAAAAAAAAAAAAACCGAACTTATTAGCAATATGGTTAGGAACTGATGGAAAGTCACGCTGTGAGACCACCTCAAAGATCCTTTCTTCCGACCGAAGTATTTTCAACTGATGGGACAAGTGACAGTGATGTACAATTCCCAATGACAATACAACTACAAGGATTGATAGCTAATAACTTGTGAAGATGCCCGCATTTCGGGAGGAAGGGGGAAATGAAGAAACTTTTATATTCATTCTTTTTCATTCACGCGACTTGTTCTATTTTTTCCCTTTGAAATTCTTCATTCCAAAGTTGCTTTTGATTTTTGAATATTTTTTTTTGCAATTCAGATGTTTTATTCCTAATTTTAAAACATCCCATGTGTCTATAGATCGCAGACAGCTGAACCAACATACGCGATAAACACTAGCCTAGGGAAATAGCGAAAAAGGCTGCACGCCTGAAGCGCGACAGCGATTAAGGTGACAGCTTACCACGCCTCCTGTAATTAGTGCACACAAGAACTGACGAGATGCTGCCGAAGGGGGTCTCAGAGTGGACGATTCCATTTCCAAAATAGCTTGATCGAAAAAGTCAGGACCTAACTGTAGTAAAAAATTCCCCCCTTCCCGGTCTTAAAGAGTTAAGGCTATAATAGAGCCTCTTCATCGATACAAAAAAGTGCTTGGGTCAGCGTGCTGACTGACGACTTATTTGGTGCAAAAACCGATGTTCATGACGTTCAGCTCTCTCATGACTTTCTTGTTGAGTGGTGAGTTTTTTGCTCTAATGAAGTGGCTCCATTGCGTAGTATAGCTATTTGCTGTACTTTCTGGAAAATTTGTGCTTTATTTACGTTGATTTTTCACCTTAATCAAATTTCAGGGATGTTAACTGTTTAAATGTTTTTATGAATAAGTTATTACTTTTGTTTTAAACTCTCGTTTGATCGGTAAAATATAGAAGAATGGTTTACGTTACCATTACCTTTTAAAAAACAGAAAGAAGGAAAGAGAACGAAGGAAGAGAAAGAAATGCACCTCACTTATTTTTCCTATTTTAATTGTCATTTGCGAGAGATCAATCTTTAAGCTCTCAAAGGCTTGTAGGCTTAAGAAAACGATTAAGAAATGGGAACATTTCTCAACTTTACATCCTTTAAAATCTTCCTATTTTCCTATTTCAAGAGGTAGGAAAGAGATAGAGATATCTTGTGTCAGAGAGTGTTCCTCTGTCTAATTAATCTCCTGGTGTAACCTACGAAGCATGTTGGATTTTTGCATGGGGGCAACAGTTCTGATGACTCTTCCTTTTCATATTAACTTACCAACTCTAGATTGTAGTAAGAAGATACAAATTTTTCTTTTGTTGCAGTTTACTAACTTATACTACTCAGGGGCGTCCACAGGGGGGGGGGGGGGAAGGGACATCTGTTGGCCCGGGCCTGAAGGGGGCCCAATATTTTTAAAACTAGGGGTGAAATATAGGGATAAACAGTATGAGGGGGGCCAAAAAAGCCATTTGTGTCGGGCCCGAAAATTTCTGTGCACGCCCATGATACTACTTGAAAATAAGGACCGATTAGAGGCCATGTTAGCCTAGTGGGAAACTAGGGGTCCGGCTCGAAATCGTAGTAGTGAAAATTTAACAAGTTTTATAGGGGGAGGGAAGCCCTCTGATCAAACTGACAAGGGGCCCATCTTGGCTTTCGGCGGCCCTTTTAGAAATGCGTTGAATTCCCTGAGGGATAGTGCCCTATTGCGGACTATTTTGCAGTTCTCTTTTCTAGTCTTTCCTTCCTCCCAACAATATGAACTGTACCATAAAAATTTCTGATTTCCAGTAGCCGTTCATCGTTTCTTTGCTCCTCCGAAAAATCTCTCCCGGTGATCAACTTTTTTTATTATTCTTTTTGAATTTGCACGCGCCGTAACTTTGGAGGCGCACGCGCGCCGCTTCGGGCTCCGGCGACGCCCACCCGACTTTCAAATCACGTGACTTCAGCGAACGCGGGCAGGTGCACAAACACTTGTTGTCATTGGTAGCGAGTGCGTGTGCGGGTGCAGTTGCTGAATCTCGATCCCTCTCTCTCGTGCTTGTGGAAAAGTTCTGCTTTCGTTGTGCGTGGTCTTCCTTTTATACGAAAATTGTGTTGGCTGGAGCGAATTTCGTTCGGAGGTAATTGGAAATATTGTCTGGTGTTTTGGAAACGGACGATACATCTTTTGCACTGCCATGCGTGTGCAAATTTGAGGAAAATATTTCAGCCGCTTTTGGAAAAATTCGTCCTACCCAGCAGGACTTGTATTTGAACAAGGTAAGGCCTACTTTTTTGACTTGACTTTATTCTATAAATGTCACTGCATATTATATTTTGCTAGATTTTTTATCGAATGTTCCACACATGTTCTCAAGTACTCCTCCTCCTTCCTGTTACCAGACCATGAACACTTAGGATTACCATAGCATAGTGCGAATGGTTCAATCACTGTTCCTAAGTACTGATGGGTTTGAAGGGCATTACGGTGTATTTTATATAAAAAGTAGGGAGTCTCGATGGGTCCCTTATTCAAATATTTTTGCCTTACATTTGTCAGTGATGCCCCTCTCCCAATATCACCGAGAACACCCCCATCCAAATTAGAAAAATACCCCTAAACCTCCCGTAAAAATTTCAATGCCACAGTCTGCGCAATGATCCCCCCCCCCCCCGCCCAGTTGGCACCCCTGCATTTGTACAAAGTTGCCGATGCACCTAGTACGAAGACAGTAATGCGTAAGGTCAATGCACAGCACAACGTGAATCCTTTGGCAGCCATTACAATGACTGAACATTTGTAATTAATAATTTTCAATAATAGTTTAATTCAGTAGTTGCGTTATGCATTTTTTGAATAGATACCACAGGATTCCATTAAAGATGATTTGGATTGGGTTGCTATTAGATGGTTGGGAACTCGAGAAGAAGCCTCCAACTAGTGGCGGATTTACCATGTCCGCAATTCTGAGTTACCTCCCACGACATAATAGTTCCGATAGGGATCAAAACTACAAATGAAATAACGGTTCTTAGGCTAAAGGGACCCAAAAAGTGTAAACCCGACAATGCTTGTGACAGGACTAAGTCTCGCTAGTTAATAATCGCAACCTATGCTCTCTTTTTCTTTTTGATATTTCCGTGATTAGTCGTGAAAATATCGCTTTTCGTAATATCTTTCTTAAAATGCATATAATAACCAACTTTGTGTAGTACGTGCTGTTATGTATTCCATTCGATGAATGTCAGCATTTATTAATCAGCTATTGAACTTAAAATTGAATACCCTAAAAATATATTGAATGTACATGAACTAAGGTAATTTCAGCAGTCTATCAGTCATTTAATTTTTTATTGGAAAAAAAAAGTCTAAAATATTTGAGATTAATTTTTTGTTACTATGTTAAGTACGGGAAGTGAGTGAGATGGTTTTTTGTTTTGAGAAATCAAGAATTTTTTCCGTTTTCGAACACCACAAAATTATGCAGAGAAAAGTGATGTTATTTAAAATATTTTACAAACTCTGGCGTAATTAGCGAGGTTTTTAAAAAATCACACAGCTTTCTGGTTTATTAAGAACTACAGATGTGTGCCACAGTTATTCTTTGTGCTCACCTTAAAATCGAACACGCTTCTTATTTTGAAGTTACGTGTGATTGTGATTGGCGTCGACTTTTCTACTTCTCAATTTTATAAGAAACGTATTAGACGGAATTCAGGGCAGTTGAGTTTGAAAATTTACTTCCATAAATATTAAAATAAAGACATTTATTTAGAAAATATAAATAAAACTCAACTTTAAAAGGGTTTGACGAGCTTCTGCAAAATATTTCAGTCACAGTGGAGCGGTCCCTCCGGAATTTAATAATGGAGTACCAAAAATGAAAGTTCCATTAGTTTTATATCTCAAGACCAAAACACTACTTGCTGACTCAATCTGTAAGTGGTTAGCTGATAATCGCTATGAGCTCTGCGAGTGTTTACAAAGATATTTCAAATCTAATATTTGAATTTTATTTTGCCAAATCAAACACATTTGAGTTAAGTAAAGTTAATGCTGTTGGGGTAAAAGATTAACAGGATTTTGTGACATTTGTTTCATTAACACTGCAGTACGGACCACACTAACACTATTAGAAGAAAAAACACTTCAGTTCATATTTATATAAAAAGAAAAATGCCATAAAATTGTGGTTTTGTTAGTTGAAATATAGTAGCTTATCTTTTGCCATGTAAAAATCAAATTTCTCCTTTCTGCCATGCAAAAGTGCAGCACATTTCAGGTTAGGAGTCCCCTTCATTTGAATTTTGAGAATAGTAGTCCATCCGAAACTTTCGTTTGAACATTGATGCCCTTGGACCCGTGCCCATTGATAGCAACGGATTGAGAATTAAAATATGATCTCGAAGAACAAGCTACGCTACTTAAACTTTTCCCGAAAGACCGAAACTCGAACTTAACATTTTTGGGTGGGCGCGAAGTTCTCAATTTGCCGAATGGACCTCCAAATTTTGAAGAATGATAATTTTGCCGACTAGAACTCCAAATTTTGCCTAATCGCCGCACAAACTTTGCTGAATAAGTCAATTTTTTGAAGGTCACGATAGTCGTCCATTGACCTCGCATCGGGGCGCCCCTGGAACGAAGTCACAAATACACAGTGAACACGAAATCGCATGCACCCAATGTCAATGTATTTTCTAAAGATGTATTTTCCAACGTTGAAATTGAATTCGCCACGTGACAAAAGTCAATCCGAAACGTACGTGAATCGGGCTGATTATTTTCCTATTGTAACTTATCATAGTAGAAATAAGAGTTGTGTATATTGTGCATCTCAGTGTATGGGTATCTGTAAAAATGCGAAAACTGAGGTGACAGCATTACTCAGCATTCATAACCTCTGAAACATAAATGTATTCCTAAATTCATTTATTCTAAGAAAAGTGTAGATATTTAAAGTTTATTAGATGATTCCTTTGAATGCAGATTGTGTAAAAATCTGCATCTGATTAAGCTGAGTTATATCCTAAAACGGAAATTATACTAAATAAAATTCTACTAATCTTCACCAAAATCAATGAAAGATCAGGCTTTTCAATGCGAATTGAGCTAAATAATATATCTGGAGTGATTGATATATACAACAGCATTTAAAGATAAAGTGAGAGACGAGACAAAATGATAGGAACCACCAAGAAATCAAATCTAAAAAAGTGACTTCTACGCAATCGCGTTTGGTAACTTCACTGCAATGAAATGTTGTGCTGCAAAACTGTTCATCATGATTGCTATTGAGACATTTTACATAAGATATTTGCTATTCTGTCAAATTCGTTCGAAGGCTTGCTACTTAAACTGGGCATAAAATTTGAGCAAAATTCAAAGGGAAAACTTTTCATTGTTCACAATGTTTTTATTTAAGCATTCAAAGAGTGTATTTGTACTTAGGATAAAGCATCAATGATGATGAAATTTTGGGACCACATTTTTTTTCCTCTAGCTGTTGGACGATGGTTGTACACTCAACCTACGGGCCGCATCCAACCTGCGAAGCAGATCAGCATGGCTCGTTTTTTGATTTGTTACAAATCGAAAAAATGACAATGTTATAAATTTGAAGCATTTTATTCAAAAGTTGATTTCTGAAAAGCAAATGCTGTAACTAAAAGACGTATAGTACTGATATCAACAATTACTGGTTCTTAATTTTCTTTCCTTTCCCATATTTGCATATGTTATTAAGAAAATTTTTAAATATTTTGAAATTGTATGTGTTCTGGCCTGCGATAATCATTTTAATGTGAGGTGCGGCTCTCCAGTGGAAAAAGATTGGACACCTCTGTTGTACCCTGTTAAAAGTAAAGTTCAATGCTTCTCCGAGAAATTGGTAAAATCTTGTATCGCCATGAAGATGATTACGGCTGAATTTTACATTTTAACAATGTGATGGTACTTTTATAAAATGGTGCTTCTGAAAGCACCATTTCATTGGTGAAACATATCAATAAGATGGTTTCAGCTAAAGTTTACTACATTTTAAGCTTATTCTGTGGTGAAACATTGATTCAAGCGTGTGGACGAAAATGGGCCGTTTAAAAAGGACCCCAGTTTGAGTTCAATATGCAAAACAGTATTTCTTTTTAAATTATTTTATTTGCAAACTTCATATGAAGCTTAACAACAAATTTGAACACAAAATCAAAGCAGGATTCCCAGTAGACAGGATCATTATAAAGTCATTAAAGAAAAACGCTGAGCAAGTATTTTAATCTTCTCGACTCGTCCTCCGTCAAAATTGATGACACTTTTTGGAACCCGAGGAAGATGTGGTTGTTAAAATGGGGAAAAAGATCCTTGCTGCACGATTCCCTCATTTATTTTCTAGCCGATCTGTTGGTTATTTGCATTCTCAGAAGAATCTTGCAACCATGCCGCGTGGCTTCTCTTTTGCCTCACGACTCTTCCATTTATTTCGGAAAAAACACGCTTTCCTTAAAACGTCCACCAAAACGAATCTATTTTCTTCCCCGACAAGTCCACTGACCCATAAAGTGGATTATGACATGAATAACACTAAAAGAGGTGCATTAGTCATCCGGAGACTTATTTGCTGGCTTTTTTTTTGTGGTGGATGTCTTCTGTTGTGGGGGGATAGAGGGGAGGGTGGCAGCCATTTTCATTGAATCTCAAAACCAAGAAAAACGACTGAAAAGTTTCATGATACGAACATTTTTCCCGAGATATTTCAACTTGGATTGATTACCTGTAATCGTGAAGGGATTTAAGGAATTTTATATTTTTCTTAGAATTACTTCGCTTTTAGGTAATCCCCCCCCCCAAAAAAAAACAATAATAATAAAATCGAAAAAAAAACCTATGAAACCCACACCGAATATTTACTTTTATGTATCAGAGGTTGTAAAAGTGTTCCAAGTGAAAGGAAAAAATTGCTTTTACAGACATATTTAAATATTTATTTTTTAACTATTAAGATACATTTTATTTAAGGAATGTTTTGAGATTTGCCGCTTAACATTAAAACTTTTATGTTATTGGGGAAAATAATTGCTCTCTCACTCTAATACTCTTTGGAATAACAATAACCAATTTCAAAAATATCAGTTTTGCAAAATGTGATCGTAAATTTTCTTCATTTTTTTTCTTACTCTATTTAAATTTCACTCCCAAGCTCAGCGAAATTTGGTACAATTCAAGAAATGTTTGTCTCATGATACATTAGGAATGTATACGTACAGAAAATTTTAAATTATTTTAATTATACTTTACCAGTGACATTGCGTTTTTTAGCTCCATTTGGAAATATAAACTGATTGTTGAAAAAACTATCAGGGAGTTGTTCATCGGGCACGTGAATCAGCTTCGCAGGCCGGAGGAGTCCCACAGGGCGCAGATTTGAGCACCAAACTGCTTTAGAGAGTATATACGATTTGTAGAGTTATTAAATTCTTGCAGTTTGATATCTCATTTTACGTTCTCGAAAGTTTCAATTTCCTAAAAATTGCATAACAATTGGTTTTTCTTTAAATCATTCCTTTTTTCACAAAAGGAACAATCCCAATCTATGCGGGAATGTAGCTCGCTTGTTGTGAAATGACAATTGTCGATTGACAACCAAACGTAGTAACTCTATATGGAGAAAAAATACATGATGTGAGGGCTAAAATTTTCTTCTGTTTAAAACGAATTTTGGTTTCTGATTGTTTGAATTCTGTTCTGGGAACATGCAACAAGCTAAATATTTTTTCGAAGCATTGACTGAGCATTTCAAATCAAGCGTGGTACCCGTCCGTATTGAGAGATCACAGCACCTTGTGCAAGTCTGTTATCATTTAGACAAGCGCGACCTCAAATTGTGATTATTAATATTAAATAATTAATACTATTATTAAATTGTGATTAATTGAAAAATTGTGATAAAAATTGTGGTCTATTAATACCTATACAACTTTGTTACTTGCATCCGCTTGGGTAGTTTTATTGTTCATACTTAATTTGATCGACGGTTCTTTTGTTTTTGAAATGATCAATGAAAATAATAAAGTAATTACGAAGGAATAAAGTAGAGAAAAAAAATATATTAAAAATTTTTGAATCTTTTTTTCAATCTAATAAAGTTTATTTTTGAAGAAAATGCGTATTTTTTTTTTTTTTTTTTTTTTTGCAAAAGGGATGATATCCATTGTTTTACACCAAAAAGGAATATATCCAAAATAAAACTGGCAATTTCGGTCTGGGGTAAAATTGAGGAAAAATTAGCAGACATAAGCAAACTGCCACTTGTTATTCTACCAAATCATTGAGAAATTCGAAATTCTAACATTTAGTGTTAGTGCGTAAAACATTTTTTTCGTTTTGCCAAAAAAGTATAAAACTGGATATAACCCGTTTTAAAAGTAAACTTCTCAATTGCTCTCTTCTGAGGCAAATATTTTCTTTGCGATCAACATTTTTGTACAGTCAGCTCTTGGTCTATGACTTCGCTTCTAATAGGAATATTTTTTTGGGATTTGTTTTATTTTACTTCTGAAGTATTTTGCTTGTTTATTTTAAGGAAATCCATTTTTTTTCACCATTTTAAAACTACCTGACCTTCTTACTGAAAAAAAAATAATTTCTTGCAACAGACAATTCTTCTAGGCTGGATGTATGTGCAAATTAACGATAATTATTCTACAATACAGTACTATATTTTAACAGTTTAGCAAACTTACTATTATTTATATTTTCCCTCCAAATATGGACATTACGACTTGAGTACATGGTTTAACAAATGAGTTCATGATACAATTTGACGAAGATTTTTTTTTCTTTATTTTTTGTGAGAGAATTCCTGATCCGTTTGGGGAAAATAGTTAACCTGCGAGCTTTTCAAATCATTAATCTACCGAATAATAATGAAATCGGATGAAAAAGCAGCTAAAACTCATTATCTACTCGTAAAAATACTTTCTCCTGCCAATTCTATGATGAAAGTCCAGTGACCCACAAAAAAAGGTATTCTATCTCATTTATTTTGGGCGAAACCAGCTCTCGCCCGTCTATCGATTTCAAACCTGCTATTCGATCTCCCACCGAATATAACCCCATTCTCGCAGTCCGACAGACCCATTGACTTGTCAAACTACATTTACACGCAGCCTCCTCCTCCCCCCTATCGCATTTTTTTCAGACGATGGTCAAACGAGCTCTACCTCGGCATTCATTTATCCCGCATATTTGTTGGCTCGTAAGTGGCAACGATCTGTCAAATGGCGTGCTGAAGCTGATTCAAATAAATGAGCATTCTGTCCTGTCTATTCCGAGATGGTGCATAATATTACCAATCTCGAGAATAGAAAATTGAAAGCAAACCAGACATTAAGGTTGACTTTGAACTATGTGAGTTAACTTTGAACCAATTTATGTTTTTAGTTTTAAAAGCTGTAGAAAAAAAGCTCAATACTGCATTCGGCGACAAGCTTATAATAAAAGTAATCTATTTTTTGTTTGACATAATTATTGGCAATACTGCGGTTCATTGTCCCGCGGCACGTGGCATTGCGGTTTATTGCACAATACAATCCAATCATTCTGAATATTTACGTTTTGGAAGCTACTTTTGACTTAAATGTTGATTTGGAGATGTTGAAATCTCTCGTCATACACCGTAGTGCTGTATGTTATGTAAATTTTAGAAATCTTGTGATGCTACGAAGCTTTTTTTTTTTTTTTTAATGTAGAAACTTTATTTTTCTGGTTCGAAAAAATGCGTTTTACGTCATAATTCTCACAAAGTAACCGCCACTTTTAGACAAATTCCAGAAAAAACACACCATCCATCTTATCATCCGTAAGTTTTATAGTTATAAGTTAAAACGAACTTTTTATAGGAGGAACATTTGTCCACAAATTTTATCTCTTAAACTTAAAAAATATAAATCTTTTTTTTTTCTTCTTTTTCTTGTTCGTAATCTTCATTTCATGGGCAAACCGAACTTTTCCGAAATTAAAAAAATAATTTTAAATATCACTAAACTCATAGCACATTTTTTTTAATAACGGGTTTTTTTTTTCAAAAGTCAGTTGCAGGACGATTCTATGACTATTAATCTTATAATAGGTTTTTGGATTGTCACAAATCACCAAAACCTCATACGCGACTCAGGAAAACACTGCTTTAGGTTTTTGTCTTTTTTTTTTAATAAAGTCAATCCTGTGTACTTATTTTTAGTGCGTTATATTTACGGAATACAAACATGTGTATCTTGTTCTCACTACAAAATTGTTTCATTTTTTACTTTTATAAAACTAAAATGAGATGGGTATGGTATTTTGAACACTAGAACCTTGACTAACAAGAGGTGGATATGGTTTTGTCTTTCCACGTTACTAAAGGAAAAACGATTTTAAAAAGTTGTTTATTTAAGGGCTTTTTTTTCTGTTCAGCAGCTTTTTGCTTTTATTTCTTTGAAATTAAACTGCTTTAGCAACTAATAATACTTAACCCTTTCGCTACTACAGTCTCTCATAGAACATTTGCAGTCACTTTTGCTTTTTGTTATGAATAAATGTTTAGGAGGGTTTGTTAATCTATGAATGCGAGCAATGAAAGGGTTAACATATTGCACACCAAAAAGAAATTCCATAATTCAGTGATATGTAGGTTTAGAAAAGCTAGCAATGCTTTAGAATTCTTTTTTTTTTAATGTACAACATTTCGTAAGTTTGCATTATGCATAATCTTGTCTTAAATCCCAGTTTTACGTTTATCGCGAGAATTTTTCGACGTAAATACAGTTGAACGGGGAGTTTGCTTAGCTACCCTCAAGTTTTTGCCTCGTTGTCCCAGGGTCCATATCAAAGCTTTAGGCAACTATTTCGTTAAAACTTAATTGAAAGCTTTGGATTAGATGTTCGTTCTTTTACATTCAACTTACATAAAAATCAATTGGTTTTAATTGAAATATTGTAGAGTCTTTATTCTTACATATATTATGTTCTAAGTACAGTAGCTTTCTGCATGAAGATATGACTTAGCAAGAAAAAGAAACTATCAGCTGTAAAAGTTTTTAGAAACCCAATCTTTCTCTATTTTATGCAACCTGTGTCTTTGTTCAACGATGTCGCAGCTCCCTACTGTTTTTCTCTCTGTAGTCATAGGTCTCTTTCGATTTGATTTTTTTCTTCCCAATTTTGATTGCCTCGTTGCGTTACTTGAAATCGGTTTTCTTGAAGGGTTAAGGAAAAGGAGAAGCATTTCATGTTTCAAAGTGTTCACCAAAAGAAAAACCTTCATTTCTCTAGAAATGAAATGCAACATCTTTATTCGATAACGTAGTAAAGTATTCCTGTTCTTTTAATTATCTGTAACAACTTCCCCGATCAAATTATGAAATTAAAAAAACTCTGTCAGGAACGACTTTGAATGGAATTTAAAGGAAGGCCAGGGCAGGACCTGACAGTGATCAACTCCGAAATAGCGCCTGAGCCTGTGTTTAGCCCCCTTCCTTAACCGACTGCACAACTTCTGGTTGGTTGGCTGAATCTTTTGTATACTTTTGCTGATAGTGATTGAAATTTGAAAGGAATTTGGATTGGATAGGAATACACGCATAACAGCGCTTTTGAGCTTTAGTTAAAAAAAACCATCTGTTTTAAGCGAATTCTATTGGTTGGCGTTTTTGGATTCCTGCAGATTTACGGACTACTGCCCAGATCCATGGTCCTGTGTGATAGTAAGGCGCTGCATCTGGGGGAGGGGGGGCTAGTGGTAAAGATTTATTCATAATTTACTTATAAGAATAAAAGTGAGATGTTTTATATTTGTTTATTAAATCGACTTTACTTTTAGAATAAAATATAACCAAACTTGAAAATTCCAGATTTGCATTTTTTCGAACAGCTCTCTCGGTTCCAATGACTTTGTGGCATCGAGTCAACCATGTTTTCTTTCACGTCAGCAGTGAACGATTTCAAGTTTGGTAAATAAACCTTCGTGCCTCTCTTAAAACAGCTTCTGCTGCTTAAATTTCGAGTTTTTTTTTTCTCCGCAAAGAAGGAATTCCACTCTCTCCTTCATTTATTCTCGTTGAATGACTTTGCCATTCGCTTGAACAAATGCACTTTTGATGCCAGAAATGCAACGAGAAAGTGTCGTACGCCGGGGAAACCGAACCTGTTTTCCAAGAATGCAAAGAATGAAATAATGAACTTTTTTTTCGTTCCTCTCGCTTTCTAAAGCTTTTAGAAACGTAAGTTCTTACATCGAGTTCCATTTTGGAAAGCTCACACGCCTAAAAGATTTTTTACTCTTGTTACTCCTTTTTATCCGTGTTATTCCGATTGGAATCCCTTCGGCTTATTCAGAAGTTCTAGTTAGTATCATCTTTGAGAGCATGGATAAAAATATTGTACTGATGTCAAACAGGATAATTTCAAAATTCATTCTCCAACGCTTTCTATGTGCGAACAAAATATTCGGGGCGGGGCGAGAGAGAAAAATATCATTGGATTGCACGAAAAAAAAAATTGATCTCCAACTGATCAAAGCTCAGCTTGCAATTATCAGCTCGATTGTGTGGTGCAAACGCGTAAATTATGTTAGTAGTTAGGAACTCTAGAATTTAAAGATATTAAAGTATCAGAATAAAGATATTAGTAGATACGTATATGCTTTGGGTATATGTGACAGAAAGAAGTAAAGGGGTTTAAGTGGTTTTTTTTCCAAGTTTCGAGAAAAACGTATTTGAAGTTGAAATCCTTTCATTGAATTTTTTTCTAAATTCTACTGTATAGCAGCACGTACCAGGGATACTAGTTATATCTTTAGCCCCGAAACAGGGAAGAGGTTCTCCTGCTATTTGTACTGATTGTCTCAAAATTTTAAATCTTGGCACTTACATCCCTTTGCTTTTCACTGCCTTATATGTGTATGTATGATACATACGTATGGCCAATTTTTAGAGTGGCAGCCATGGTTAGACTTTTCTTCCCCACATCCGAATTTTTTTCCATATTTCTGACGATTATGCTGTTAAGTATTAACAATATAACACCTTGTAGACTTGTTAAAGTACCATTCTAAATTTTTTTGCTTTAATAAATTCTTTTATTTGCCGTTTTTAGACTTTTGATGCTTTCATTTTGATTAATGCAATCTCTTTGCATCCGATATGAGAACCGAATTTTTTTTATTTTTGATGCTAATTATGCTTTTTTGGAGGGCAAATAAATGAATCCTACGAAAATCATGAAGTTAAATTTTCAAGCCAAATTCTGTGTCCATTATGAGAGTCTAAAAGTTAAAATCCAAATCGCTGGTTTAATTTGATTGTTATTAATAATACGTTTATTGTAGAGCTCCAAAATGCAATTCTAAAATAATTAACGTAAATAAATTCCTTTATATGCTGTTCTTTATACTTTTATCGTGTTCACTTTGAAAATCGCTATCTCTTTGCATTCGCCACGGGTATAAGATTTTTTTACATTTATGATGATTACTACGCCTTGTGAAGAAGCAAAAAAATTAAGTTCATTTTTATTTTTATTAAAGTCATTAAATTGTAAAGTTTTTAACGAAATTCATGCTCTTTAAGAGAGTCGAATGTCAGAAAGTTAAGAACGGAATCACTGGCTGAAATTTATTTTTGTTTCAACTTCTTAAATGTGTTTTAATACATACATAACATCTGTAGTTGGCAGGGTTTGTAATTTTTTTTTATTTAAAAAAAGACTTTTTTATTTAAATTGTTTGTTTTATTTTAAAAATTTGTAGATATTAATTACTTAACATGAATAAACATAACATATTTTATATAATAGATGAAAGAGTAACTTAATAGCTGAACAGTGATACCACTATTTCCTAGAATTATAATTTTCATACTTTTTAGAAGAAAAACTCTTAAAATTTGTTAGTTTTCTATGTTTATCAGTGCAGAGTCACACAAAAGTTTTGAAATGGTCCACAAAATTTTGATCTATTTTGAAGATTAAAGTAATTTGCACAATTTGTTTCAAAAGGATCCATAATATTTTAATTGAATTTTCAGTATTTCAATCTTGTATGAGTAACCTTATGTTTCTATGCCAAAATCAAACACAAGCTTCGCCGAAAATTGTTTGTTTTTTTGGCCTCTATTACTTTCAGTTGGCTTATTATAATTCTTATTTTAGCAATTATTTTATTTTTTAAAGTCTTTTTTTTTTTGGTTAGGAAATAGTTAGTACCTGTTTTGTTTTTGAGCAAATACTCATTTTCAAGCAATATCACTTATTTTGATTAATTTTCAAAATAAAACATATTTTGATGGTTACCCCTCCTCCCCCGTTCTTGAATTTGTTTCGGAGACGTCTAAGAAGCAGTAAATGCATATTTTATTATCAATTTAGTATTTTTGTGCATTATTTCAATATATTGTGTGAAAGCAAAAATAAATAATATTAGAGTTGTGCATATTTTTTCTGTAATATGTTTTAAAAAATGCATCTTTAAACAGGAAACTAGTCTTTAAAAAATGAACTCCTGCAAAACTCCTTAAAAACTCCTTACTTTTAATTTTCAAAGTAGAGTATGAACCCTGGTATCGTCATTTTCCCTAAGTTCCAAATTTTAAATAAAATAATTCTGGTATTAAATAATAGACTACGGTATAGTATTGGGTTAATAGTATCCACGGGTTGGCAGTCCACAGGTCCTGTATATTTAGTTATTTACCCCAAATATGTGACCGTAAATCTCTCCAATCTGAGGTTGTACAAAGTACGTTGTGCGTGGCTTTTTGCGTATTAATTTTTTAAGTTTGAGCATTTTTTTTACTAAAATTTTAGTTTCCACCAACCTTCCAACTGCTAAATGCCATTTTTTTTGTCTGGCTAAGTCGCTTCAAAATATGCATTTTTTACGCTAATACCTTAGAGCAGGAATTGAAATGAAGGGAACAAGTCCAATCATTGGCTTAGCAAAAGCTGACCCAAGGACCACAAGTCACGTGACTCAACAACGACGAATGGTTGGCACGTTTTGCGGGCAACAAGTGAAAGAAACCTAATTTCTTCCAATGATTTGCTTTAAAATCCATCACGCGACTTGGGGTTTGGGTTTCATGAATAAAAACCTTCACTCCTCCATTCTCTTCTCAATGCTGTAAACCTCCAAACAAGATTCAAGGCCAAGTCTTACTTCGCACTGAATTCGAAGTTCTTCCTTTTATTTATTTATTAACAAACAAGTTCGTAAAACTCTTTCTTGATTGGATTAAGAGATTACGTTGACTGAGATCTTGGTCTAAATACGAGTCCTTCATTAAATACGTTATTGAAATTTAAAAGATGAAATAGCTGGATGATCAGGTTTTTGTTACGAGTAGGAAAAAGAACTATGCTCGTGGAAAAGCGGAATGAGCAAATTTTTCGAAATGTACGTTGTGCAAAACGCGGGGAACAGTCACGGTTAACTGAAACTTTATTTTGTCCATACTGGTATGTTGTATGAACAGCTACATAAGCTTAAGTTTCTAAAATTGTAATAACTCAAATCTAATCGTGTGAGTGGTCCAAGGGATATTTGAGCAGGGGTGCAATGAGGGTCAAACATCCGAGAGCCTTCCCCTCGCTGCCATTCCTAGTATAGTAATATGTAATGTTAAGGGGAGATAAGGATTCCTAAGAAGCAAACCGCTACCTCCCAGAAAACATTTCTGGTTGTGCCATTGTATTTAGGTTACATTTAAAAAATTCCACGATATTATCAAATTACGATCGGAAAAGTACAATCAACAAATATGCATTACCATGAATGCTTTGACCCTTTTTACTGCCTAATTTTATTTTTACTTTCAATTTGCGATAATATTTCCTCCGTAATTTTTACTTTTATTAAATTCAATACTCTCTTGCCAACAGTCTTTACACAAATGAACTGAAGTAAATTTGCAAAATGAAAAGCATTTCGAAAATAATTAAAATATTTTAAAATATCTAGACGGGAATTTCTGGACGCATAACTTCGGCGATCGTAGTCAAGGGTTGAAAGTGACCTGCTTGCCGCCAATTTTTACCGTTTGGAAAAATTGTACGAAATTTTCGAAAACCTTTACGGTTTCTGCTGGAGAAATCTTAAATTTAGAAAACAATTTCAAAACCATCTCACGCTTGATGTTAAAATATGTGACGCCTCATATTGCCATCCATCGGTTGACCTTGAACATGATTTTAAAGTGCATTAAAATTTCCCAACTGTTTAAGTTCTGAGCATGACCAGGCACATTTTGATGGAGGTCACTGTGACCTTCCAAAAATGCCCTTATTCGGCAGATTTAGTCTTATTAGGTAAATTTGGAGATGGATTTAAAAAAAAAATTTTTTTCAATGATTGCTGATGTTTTATTAGATATGGGTAATATTTGCATACTATCGAATCACTCGGAAAAATTCGGAGCCGCATTCTGTAAATAAGGAATTTCTTCCTTCCAAAAATTTGAGTTCGAGGCATCCCTGACCATCAGATTCTTAAATTCTTACTTTGCAAAAAATTTATCTTTTGACGCAAGGTGTCGATGCAAGACGAATCAAGATGCAGGGGTACACCGAACTTAAATTTTTCGGAATGCCGAAAGTCTTAATTTGCCGAATGGATCTCCAAAAGACGCCGAATGATGATGATTTTGCCTAATCATCAGATAAAATTTACCGAATAAGAGAATTTTTCGGAGGTCAAAATGACCTCCTGACGACTTGACGAACGAGTACAGCATCAAATATTATCTGAATTAGCATGCGGTCAAAATTGAAAAATATCCTTATTCTGTAATTTTCGTGAAATGTCTCAAACACGGCAAAGCAGCTTCCGAAAGATAGAAAAAGAAAATCATCCATCACTCTTAAGATCGATTTCCTGCTTTCAAAAGACATTTTTCGCACAACACTAAACATCGTCGCAGAAAAGAAAAACTTCCAGTAAGCTAGTAAGAGAGCGTCACCTGACTTCGGAGTCCCGCTCTGATGAATCTTGGAGAGCAGGCTAGGATGGCGATTTTCCGTCCACTGGATATGCCTTGAATAATGGAAGATGTTACCTGCTTGGTGTTGCGTGCCTTCAGCCCGAGGCAGTTGGATGAGTGAATTGCAATTGACTAACTCATCATTTCTTGTCGAGAATCGAACCTTGTTGAGAAAAAGTAGTATGCTCGCCTTCGATGGTAACAATTGTAACCGCTTGCTCGGACTGTTTTTCTTTCTCTGGAGTGTGACCATGTTATTTTATATTGCCATTGATCGAAGCATTTTACAAGAAATGTGTGCTATGTGAACTATCAAAATTTAAGATAGTCGGTAAACCACATTTCCTTTTTTCACTTGCTGCCTTTTATTCATATCACAGTTTAGCGGTACAATATCCAACGTGAACTTGTATCTTATTTCATATATTCTGTACGAACCATAAGCATCAATTCCTTTAATTTGCTATTTCATGTAATGGAAAGCTTTGCTTTGGGGGGTTACTTTGCAAAACTCTACTTTGTTTGCTTTTCTTCATGATGAACACTACCAGAAGATTTAAAAAAAAAATTCTAGCTTGATATCTTCTAGCATTGTCCACTTGTGCATCAATCAGTTTTATCTGCTTCGCTAAAACAAGACCGCCGATCACTTATTGGACTATTTTTCATTTGCGTGTGGATTTATATTTTATCTTAGCTGTCTTTATGAACATTATATTCAGACAAAAGCTCCTCAGGCTGCCAATTAGTACACACAGCCCTCCGTTGAATCATTGCAGATAAAACATTTTAGTAGGTATTCTCTAACCGCAATATCAATTAGTTAGTCTGTCGGTCTTTTTGGATACCAAACAAGTATTTTCTGGGTATGATTCAGTTTGTTATATTCTATGAATAGTGCACCAAAAAGAATTGACCTATACGAACAACAATTTTAGCTTTATTTTAGATATGAATGATACAAATAATTACAAATTCCAGTGCAACTGGTAATGATTACTAATTCTCGTTTACAATTAAATTACTGACACATAGCATTATCTTCCCCTTTTTATTTTCTGGCAACAAATACTTATGCAAGCACAATTGAGCCAGTGAGAAGCAAAAAGATGTGACAAAAATACAAATTCAGAGATAATCAGTACAAAAAAATGATAGAATCTCTCCACTGTTTTGGGGCGAGAAATAGTGCTAATAGCTCTAGTAGGTGCTGTTGTACAGCATGATTTGGAAAAAAAGAATGAAAATCTACCTAGGATTTTTAAACATGATTTACTCGAAACTTTAAATAGTCCATTTACATCTCTTTACTTCTCACTCCTCAATTGTAATACCCACAGCAATTTTTATTCTAATTCAATGGGTGTAACAGGTAAAAAACCTTGTGAAAAGAAATCTTCACGTCAAGTTGGCAAGTGAGTAGTGCTTCTAAAAAACACGCACTCCATATTTCGCAGTGAAGAGTTCCTGAACGGTTATTCATTGAATAGCTCTCCGGGGGAATCCATTTACATGCAATGGGACCTTCTAAAACAATAGGACCCAGCTGAATCATGCGACCCTTTGTTACGCTCGATCTCTTCCTGCTGGATTCAATTCCCGCTGGCGTGGTACACAGATCACTAGGTCATTGTATATTTTGATGGTTTTGGTCTTTTTTACCGAGCACAGATTGATTCGGGTATCTGCTGTAGTTGTTTGTCCTTGACATCCCCGGTTTAGCCTTTGTGCAGAGGCCTACCCTGTGGAGAACGCTATTTCCACAAGCAGAAAGGCTCCGCATCAGTGAGGAATAACTAACTTAAAATAAAATGTTATGATCACCGATGGTGGGCTGCATACTCGAGAAAAATCTTAATGGTTTTAATTTTGAATAATTTAGATTTATTGCAACAACGCACTGGGGGAGCACCACTTTTGACTCAATGTCAGTTGCATTATCTGAGTTCATGACGCATATCACATAGCAATTGTATTTTCCCCGTTTCAGGGCCAGACTATTACTTTTTATGAGGATTTTATTTGGAGTCCCTTCCTTCTCGTTTAGGCAATGTAGTAAAACCAGATATTTTCATACTAACGTATTACTACAACCAGACCAATTGAGGCAGTAAGAAGCAAAGGGATGTAAGTGGACATTTTTTTTACGTTTTGAGTAAAATGCGTTTAAAGATAAGGTCCTAGGTAGGCTTTCAGCAGTAAAGTTTTTCTAAATCATTCTGTATAACAGCTTCTACCAGGACTACTAGTACTATTTCTTTCCCTCAAGCCAGAGGAAAGGTTCGCCTACCATTTGTACCGGTTATTTCTAAATTTTTAATTTTGTCACTTACATCCCTTTGCTGCCTCAATTGCCTCCCCCCACTGCCTCAATAGTCGATATCTGTATAAACAATATGGATTATGAAGTATTTATATGTAGCAACAATGCAAGCAGAAGTAATGCTTGTAGTAAATATGTATTGTAATGTAAGATGCCCAATTTTTTATACCTGGTGCGATATTTGCATCTGGAGCTCTCGCTCAGATTCTGATAAGGACTATACGAACTGTCTAGGATCCCTTGCGTATAGATGATTCTACATAAGTGGGAAAGTTTGCTCCACAGTGACATTTTTATTTTGTTTCAGTTTGCTGCAAAATGCGTGCTGCCTGCAAATCGACGAACGATCAAACTAAATACGTGAGAAAATGTACTGGCTGACATTTAAGTGATGAATTAACGAAATAAGGTTTTAAAAATACGTCACTCCTTGTAAATCGCTTGATGAGCAATCTAGACTGCTTCTGCGTTGCCCGTGAAGACCTCAGTCTACTCGTTGCATTGTAGTTTAGTGTGTTTGTATTTAATATAACTTCTGACTGGTAATTCATTTACCATCAACTCAAATGTGAGAAATGTTTCTTACTCCGGTCAATTGCATCGAAGGTCTTAAATGTTACTTGCACTTTGTGACAACTTTTGGAAGGATACTGTGGATGGAAAGTAGTTAATTAAAATTTTATAACAATAAACGAGCTCACAGAGAGCAATCTTCAAATTATCTAATGAAACTTTATGCCGAAATTTTTGAAGTTAATTTCTTACCTGAAGATGTCTTTAGTAAAGAAAGGATCTTTCTTCAGTTTGTGGAAAATAGTTTCGCGGGCATTCTGCCGGAAACGGAGGCCATTTCCTGGGAATCAAAATTTCACGGATATTAAGCAGGCGGCACGCGGAAAAAGAAAAATGAAGACTTCACATTCATCTTTCCCCTTGTTTTTCCTCTCCGAAATTGTTGTACACACAGCATCAGGAATCTCTTCAATGTCGCGTTTTATGGTGTATTGTTTGTAGACGGGCGCGTCCAATCCGATTACCGGGCGGGAAGTTTTTAGATGATTGTTTGTTTTCCGAAAATGGCAACTTTGCAGAAGCATACTGTCGAACTGGAAGTCTGGTTTGTGACACGATAACTGGGTAATGTAAGCTAGGGATTGGGTGGAGTTCTGGATGTTTAAAACTTCCGGAAGCAACTTTGGAGTGATTTAGTAAAGTCGCTTAAAATACCTTCTGGAAGATAATTGTTTTGTTTTGACCTTAAATGCGATCATGTATAAAATCCTTTGAAAAGGATTTATAAACATCTTGTTACGTAAGTTATTGATTTATTCCTCTTTTGCATTTATTTTAATTTTTCATTCTCGGTACAAGTTCTGGCAAAAATATGCGAAAAAATTATTGAATGTCTTTTTCCTTCAATGTTTGGACCTTATTGCGACCTATTGTCTCATCAGCTTTCGTGCTGGGGAAGAACCCTTGAAGTAGTAGATTTATTCAATACATATACTAAAAAGTTAACCCAAATTGTTGTCTACAATATCCAAATATTACGCACAAATAAAATATATTCAAATGGGCTTGCAAATCACAAAGACGTATTGAACATATTATAATGCTACATATTCATTTCAAGAAAAAGTATGGGAGTAGAAAATTTCTTTCGTCTCAAATGCTCCTCAGCTTTGTGTACTTTAAACATACTGAAACAGTATTCAGGGCTCCACATTAGGAAGAAAAATGCTAGTTTATGCATTAATTAGCATCACGTGTTTTCATTGTAAAAGATTTCGCTTTTGAATAGTGTTTTGAATCCACAAGGCAATATTTTTTTCTTTTAGAGAAGCAGCGTGAGGATTGCTTGTTTCAATGAGTAGTGTAATTTCACCACCACCATTAGACATACATAATCAGGGCCTGATGAACGCACGGTCTGGCAGATTCATGGACCGGGTCACCACAGTTTTAGGATTACCCAAATGGGGTAAATTTCTTTTTCTTCCCTTTTTTGAAAACTTCCACCTGAAAAATATGCAGATTTTCATACAAGAGAGGCACCAACTTTTTCCAAGGCATGTGCATCATTTTTTCTTGATCGGGCCCTGGATATAATGCAAGGATCGATTTCATTTTTTTCTTGGTTGGAGAGATTTCAGCCATTTAGAGCATTTTTGATTGGTAGAGCTAGGCGCTTTTTTGACTCTGGCGCAGTCGTGCACCGTACGACCTCTCACATAGGGACGGCGCGGCCCTGATCAGAGCTTTAATCTTCTGTCACACCCCGCAGTCCTGCTTATATTAACTTTTACTGTTTAATTACTTTGATACTTCTTATTTACAGTTTTAATTATCCTGCTTTTGAAGAAGAAAGAAATCCTTTCACAAAATCCACAAAAGTTGACTCGTAAGCTAAATTGTTCCAAACGTATTTCTTGAAAATAAAAATCAATGTAACAAACGCAATATTTCTTCAAATGAGACTTCAAGACAGCCCGTGGGCCCATTTAGGGACTGCATAGGTGGGATGGGACGCTCATGAAGTTAGCCCTCTCTTCGGCTCTTAAACCTGTCATAAAAACGAAACTCGTTCCTATTCCCTACCCTCCTCGAACGTTCCACGTAAATGATCTCCTTCCCCCGCAATTTCGAACATCGTTTCAATAGGTCATCAGGCTCGGCAAGGAAAGAAAGGAAGCGGTTCATTTCGGAAGATATACGATTTGGCGTATTTAAGCTATGCAACATAACTCAATTAAAATCGTTCGTGGTGAAAGTTTTAGTGCGACGTCTGATCTGGGAATGAAGAATGATTCCATAAAGAATAAAGGGGGAAGTTGGGTGTCACAGCATCCCTAATACCCTCTTCTCACTAAATCGAAGCCATCTTCAAAGTGTCTGCCAAAATCGAAACGAATTCTTTCGTCGTTCTTCTCGGCTCTGTAGTATTTGCTTCAAAAGTGATGGGTGTGGTGTGAAATTATCCCCGTGGAAAAATTTCTTCTTAGCCTTTCCGTCAGATAACAAATATGAGTTCCTTCAAATATTCTACACAGAAAGACGTATAAATAGGTAGAAAACTCGATTTAGGTTTAGTATGTGTGTATAATATTTTTGTGTGTCAAAATTTCAAGTTCTAAAACATATCAATATTGCCCACCATATTTCTGTTCACAAAACTAAAAACACTTTTAGGTCTACGATATACTAGGCAATAAATTAATGTGAAATGTTTGAAGCATTTCATTAGTAGATAATGGTTTCAGTGTTTTATGAATTATCTCGTATTAATTATCTTAATCTGTTAGTTGTTGGATCTTCCAAGTCACAAGTTTTTCTCTTTCGAATATGTTGTTGTATACAGGGGCTCTAACTTTTGAGAATTTTTCAGTTAGCCGAATGAAACTCCGAATTTTTGCCGAATGAAAAACTTTGAGCACGTACGTCTATTAAGAAAAGACATTTAACCTATCTTTTTTTAAGTTAAAAAAAAAGGGAACTTCGCAACGCTGTCTACAAATTTACCGAATATGGAAATTTTCAGGTGGTAGTGTCACGGTGACCTCCCGTGACCTTCTATCAGGTCGCTCCTGAGTGTATTACGTGTCATTTTGCATTAATTCCCTGTTACGTTGTCGTGATACATTTATTAGAGCAGTCCATTTAATATATGAAAAAATTCTCATATGCTTTGTGCTACAATATGATTAAAGTGAAAAACAACGTAAATAAAGCACAAATATTGGAGAAGATACAGCATATAGCTATTTCAAGGCTACAATGGAGCCTCTTCATCTGATGAAGAGGCTCCATTGTGGCCTTGAAATAGCTATATGCTGTATCTTCACCAATATTTGTGCTTTATTTACGTTGTTTTCCACTTTAATCACAAGTCCACATTTAATGTTTTAACGCATATGTGAATACTTTTTATACAAAAACTTTCGAAATTCTTGTAAACAAAATTTTGTAATTTAGCGCTATGTGCATGCTAACGAAGCGCGTAATTGGAAATTAGCTGACTTTGCGAGTTTGCTAGTTTAATACCGTTTTGGAACTCTTTTACATGTGTGAGATCAGATTTGATTAAACTAAACAGAGTATTTGCGCAGCGGCGTGAATAGGGGGGGGGGAGAAGGGACACCTGTCCCCCCGGGCCTGAAGCCTGAAGGAGGCCCAATATTTTCAACACTAGGGGTTAAATATAGGGGTAAACAATATGGAGGGGACCCGGAAAAGTCATTTGTGACGGGCCCTAAAGTTTCTGTGCAAGCCCCTGTATAAGTATCAAATATCTTCAGAAAAATAGGCAGTTTTCAGAAGCAACCGATCTGGTAGTATTTTAACTATATAGTCACACCATTCAACTATAGGGACTTTTTTCTAGTTCAATGCCAAGTCCATACTGCCAGTCCGGGAAAAATACCTCTGAAGATCAAAGCATATGGTATACAAGTACTTTTCAAAAATTAATACTCATATTGTAATGATTTGTGGCAATTCAAAAATTATTTTTATTATAAAATGATAAAGTTCTTGCTACTAACATTTTAAACGTTGAGATTGAGACCTACTAACATTTGCTGCGATATTTATTCAACATTATGTTTATGTTTTAAACACTTTGTACAGTTAGTCTAGTACATGCGGGCAAAGTGGATGGGGGGAAGTGAAATAGTGAATTTCGTTTACTTATTAAATTTATTGAATCTGTTAAATATTCATGAATGAGCTAATTTATATTCTTTAATTTAGTAATTCATTAGATGATTTCATTTGGTAATTCATACATAAATTATTTATTCCGTTTATTGCTGTAATAACTTTTCATTTATTCAATCATACTTTTATTTACTCATTTACTTGATCAAAAATGGTTTAAAAAATCAAATAAAAAGTACTTTTTTGGAAAGATATCTTATTTCTCTTTGCGCCCATGAAAACAGTAAAATTTCAACTATTTTTAAAGTGCAAATTTACTGTCAAAAATAGAAAAAATGTTTCAATGAAAGTTTTTTTTTTCAAAATACATTTATTCATGCACTGCAATTTTAAAAATAAATTTCCAATTTACTTATTTTGGAAGAAAAAAGTTTTCTGAACTCTTTCACTGTTGCCCAGTTTCCCCTACTTGTTGACTAGAGAAATGTAATTTAAGTACACTCTTGGTAAATATACTCTTTTTGTGTCTATTACAATATTAACACTGTGAACAGAAGGATATAAAACGCCGCATTCACAGAAACAGAGGGTCAGTTTCTGCACACAATATTTGTCCGCTATAATGTGATGCAACCATTAATTATCCTATAGTGTCCATTCAACAAAAAAGTTTTCTGAAATATTTATATATATTTTTTAAGCAAACCGAAAATTGCTTTTAACGTAGAAAAATGTTGTTTCGAGATTTATACTACAATGCATTGCTGTGGCAGCAGTTAAAAGAAATAAAACAATGCAATTACGCTTAAAACGAATAGGCGTAAACAACGTTAATGAAAGGGTTGATGTGCGAATTTCTTGTAACACCATTATCCGGAGAGAAATAGCAGAGCGATGACTTCTGTTTGAAATAACTTTTTCGTGCAAGATTTTTTTCCCAAGGTTTTAGTTTTTGATTTGTATTGTTCTAGCCGATAAACAAATTTTCACCTCTGAAGAAACAGAAATAGTTTTAGGCAGGGAAGAGAACATTTTTTTTTAATTGGAGGGGAATGGGAGTATTTTCTTCTTGATGTGCGTTTATCCCACAATGCAATCTGGTAACATTATGCATTCTATGTGAAATGGTGCTGAAAGATTTGTGTTTTATCTAGGCCCCGTCGTTCTAGGGGAAAGGGAGATCATTCTTAAAATTTTTAAATTTGTCTGCCCTTTACATTTTACCAAATGAATAGATAATGTTGATTTTTTATTAAATCAATTGAGAGCATCCCTATATAATTTTTTTTTTTTTGGTTAAATTTTTTTTTCAAAGCAATAAAAATAAACTCAAACTTCCTCAGATTACAATCTTGAAAACAATTATAAATACATTAAAAAATGGATACATTTTTGTTTCACTGATCATAATCTTTTGCTGGTTGAATCGATTTGGATTATTCTTTTTTATACCATTCAAAAGTAACGTGTTATTTTGGGTATTGGGCAAAAGGGTAAATAGTTATTGTTCGAAATAACCGTAAATTTAGTCACTTAAATACTATTATGACTGTAGCAGAGAATTAAACAAAAGCATTGCAATGTTTCAACTGTTTGAAGCGTATTTAACGAAAGTTTTATGAACGTAATAGCAGAAAAAAAATCTTTTCATAGGTGTAGTTTGCAAATTCATGGTTATTGTTCAAAGATATTCGACAATTGAGGCAGTGAGAAGCAAAGAAGTTGTAAGTGGCAAAACTAAAAATTTGGAGATAACTTGTACAAATGATAGTTGAAACCTCTCCTATGTGTTGGGGCAAGATATAGTACTAGTAGCCCTGGTAGGCTTTGTTATACAGCATGATTTAGAAAAACTTTTCAATGAAAGCCTACCAAGA
Organism: Uloborus diversus; assembly: GCF_026930045.1. Classification (NCBI taxonomy): domain Eukaryota; kingdom Metazoa; phylum Arthropoda; class Arachnida; order Araneae; family Uloboridae; genus Uloborus; species Uloborus diversus. Next base: position 208,168,227 of record NC_072731.1, read on the forward strand.
ACCGGAACTTTAGACGCGTTTTACTCAAACTTAAATGTCCACTTACATCCCTTTGCTTCTCACTACCTCAACTGTGTTCGCAAGTATGGAATTCCTTTTCACTTCTCGACACAACGGATCCGTCCTAGATCTCATTTGTATTCAATTGTCCTACGTATAAAGCAGGGCTGCTGAGTAGGAAGGAAACTGACAGACTCCGAAAATTTTAGAACCTTCGAACTCAGACTCTTCTACCCCAAAATCAGTCTGACACTGCAATTCTGGTAAAAAGCAATTCAGCTTAGCAGAGCAGCAGGGGCGGCATTTCAGCCTTTCGTTTGGGGGGTCGAGTTTCTTGAACATGAATTTCCTCAAAACGGTATAAAATACATATTGTTTTTCACAAGAACTGATAATTAAATGGTTTTAATGTTAAGAATAATTAGGTTTGTAAAGAACAATTAAAATTTTTTCGACCGAAGCTTTAAATTTATTTTGTTATAAGTTATCTCACAAAATATCTCGGTACTAGTTTTTATTTTTTAGTAAAGTTTTAATCTGCTATTTTTGGAGTCAGGAAGAACAGAAAATTTTGTAACTATAGTTAATCAATGACTTAATTTATTGCCAGTATAGCTAAAGAGGAAGGTCTTGCTTTGCCTCATTGCGCTTCGAAGGCAATTCTCTAACCTCCTGAGACACGCAAGTCAAAATTGGTTGACGTTCAGTTCTCCTACAACTTTCTGGTTGTATGCGTAGTTTTTTACACCGATGAAGAGGCTCCATTTTTGTAGCCTTGAAATAGCTATATGCTGTATTTTGTGTAAATTTGTGCTTTATTTACATCGGTTTTTCAATTTAATCACGGAAGTCAGCTTTCAAATGACTGACCTGATTGAAACAGTCAAAAAACAATGGAAGCAAGAAAGTTATGTCAAAAAAGCACATTTCCTTTAGATTCCTCTCTTTAAAATAACCAAGAAAGCTTTTTAAATAGGCTAGTATTTATTTTGTGTCATTAAAAAGTATAATCACAATTCACAAAACAATTCCTCTTCCCTCATGCTATTACTTATAAGTGTAATATTCTCTTTTTCGCTTTCTATAACCGACCTACATAATATTGAATTTAAGACCAATAATAAATATATCTCATTAAATCCTGTCTCAATTTCTTGAGAAACTGAATTGATCAGTTTATTCAAAATATTGATTTAATATTTTGACTAAAACTTCATCTGGGTTTTGTCACCTCTTCCACATTGGCATACATTAAAAACTGTTACGAAAAGTTCTGTCACAAAGTTCCACACGTGGTTCAAGTATGCATTAATGCGAAAATTACTAAGAGTTTCAATTGTCAATCCAATAATTAAGATTAGCGAATTAAAATTTTTATGATAGAGCGTAGCATTTATCAAAAAAAAAAAAAAAAACGCTCCGCAGTATAAATAAAGTAAACAAAAAATTCAGACAAAGGCATACATATTAAAATGACATCAAATTTTTTATCAATGAAAAGGTCGCTTTCCAGTAATTCTTCCAGGGGGCTTTTATAACTCTTGAAGACCATCTTGTGTCACTCGGAGATTGTCAAGTAAAGAGCCTCAAGATACATTTGTTGATGTGAAAGTATTTTTTAATGTGAGATGTTTTTCAAAAATAGCATATCTTTACAAAAAGTTTCCATGAAAGCATATGATACACCGAGTTGCTAAAATGTATTTCTAGTACATGGCGTCAATGAACACTTACTAGCTGAACATTAAGTTATAATATGAGCATAAAAATTTATGTAAAATGACATGGAATTTACGCGTAAAAATTGCACAGACTCTACACTCATAACATAGATTACTCAATTTTGAAATATTTAACCCATATGAAGCGATTACTTCTTTAGTTAAGGCAAACACTTATCCTCCATCAGTTTTTTCTGTTCTGAAAATTCAGGCAAATGATTTTCTAAATTATCTAAATTGAATTTTATCATGTTATATTATTCTTAGTGAAAAATTTGGGGGTGCAACCGCCCCCTCTCGCACCCCCTATTTGCCGCCCCTGCAGAGCAGTCCACTCATTTAGCGATGGGACTGAATTGTTCTAGGCCGTACTCAACAGTACTCTGTTCAAAATTAAGGTTTTAATCCATTCACAAATAATTGTGACCTTAACAGCACTCCTTTGACATTGCCGCGAATATTTGGGTTGGTTCTTCCGAGATCGTTCTGGCTCTTCCTTATCCTACACCCATTCACTCTCCCTTCTCCAACCTCTTACTTCATCTCACCCTACTTGACCTGAAACATCAGCGTATCATGTCTTCGTTGGGGACTCGATGCACAGCATTCCCTAAGGGTCATTAGAATCATTTCTACACCCTTAAGTACGCATGGCACACCCACACCGACAGAGCGCATGCGCCCAAATAAAGTTTTTTTCTTTCAGTTTTCACAGCGTTGTCCTTCCTTTAGATGCCCATAACTCGTGTAGATGTCAGCAAGATTCACGACTGGATAGGAGTGGAACGCTCCACGTAATTGGAAGGGAGGGTTCCTCATTCCTTTTCGATGCCCATTCCAATCAGATTGAACTGCTTTGAGTTCTGAGGTTCTTTAGCAGGTACTCTACGAAAATGAGTAAGAAATAGAAATGCAAATATTGGAAACGAAAATAGGTTTCCAGATTTGTCCACTATAGTGATTGGTTGAGGTAATTAACTTATTTCGATTGTCACTGTCACAGTGACTTAGCTAGTTGAAACTTGCGAGAAGCCAGTAGATTCCAGTGCAGTTGGAATATTTTTCTAGTAATCGAAATAGATTCTTTAAGAAATACTTCCTTCACTGAGCGAGAGAGAAGAAATAGTTTCTCAAAAGAGAGGCGTAAGTTTCCTCTCTGAATTGAAAGTGTAAAAGCAACCTCGGTAAAAATAATGAATTTCGGTAACATTTTGAAAAATTCAACAGGGTGAGTTTGCTTTCTGAATAGTAAACCACATGGAAATCATGTTTCCGAGAATGACACTTAAAGTAAGGAAATGGTTCCAGAATCTAGTTTGGTGAAATACGAATCGAATCTTTTAAAGTGATATGATCACATTTCTGGTAAAATGATAGTTGTATAAATTTTTGAAAGGAACTTAGTGGACAAAGTCGAAATAGTTCTAGAACGGAAGAAATATCGGAATAGTGCCCGAAAGAAAAGCTGCTATCTTTTTTTAAATGAAAATCTAAATTAGGGAGGAGTACGGAAAGTTCTTGGATTGATGAAGCGATTCAGTATTCCCTAAAAATGAAATTTTTCGTTTTGTTTTCCAGAAAAAATAAATCATGAGAAATATAAACTACATAGGACATGTTCTTAAGGTATCGGATTGAAAAACCCATCTTTTCTTCAAAAAAAAAAAAAAAAAAAGGTTACCTGTATCGCTTTGTATAATCTCGAAAAAAAAAAACTCATGCCCTGAATGACCCGATCTCTATATTATCGGAAATGCTATTTTGAAGGTAAAAATCATTAAATTTTTTCTCACCAGGTGCCCAGTATTCCTACATTATAAACTGCTTAATTATCGTAAAATTTGTCACTCAGAAATAATCTTCATCAAAAGTTCCACCATCAAAGTTATCCATTTCATCCTCAATATCGTCAGTAGACTTTGAAATGACATTTTCTGGAAGTTTTTTTTCTTTATCAGGTCTTTGGGGACATGTTCCCACGTCTACGTAGTCTAGATACATCAAGAGATAAAAAACTCAGCTTGCACTATTTAAAGTGGCCTTATTGGCGTTAATGCGTGATCACCGTCAGAAGCCATCCATTATGTATACAGCTGCTCAAATGAGCTTTGAGAAGCCGATTTACACAGAATCATCCACTGGTTGTAGTATGTATGGAGATGAAACTACAGCAAGGTCATTTTCTTCTCATAGTTCCCTTCACTATGTAATGTGTCTACGGTAACTGTCATGAGAATATAAGTATTAAAATTCGTCTGTTAAAACCCCACATAAAATAAGAGCGTGTTCATGTTGAAAAAAATAATCTCCGCCATTATACTGTACTTTCCCTACCTTGATAACCTTGAATCCTGAAGTTTGGCTCACGTGAAAGTTTCCACAATAAAAGAATTTTCAAAGGTTTTTTCTAAGAATTTTCTAGTTTATTCATCTACCTAATGTCGCATCCATGGGGGAGGTTTCGATGCCAAAAGCCCTTTCAGAACCTTTGGTTTTAACACCTACTGATGCCAATCCTAACTCGGTAGTTCATATACATATGAGCTGTTATTGCCAAAATCCACCCAGAAGTTATTTTCTGGCCCTATTATTACTTTTATCTTTCTCAGAATGAGTTATTTTGCACAAAATTATCGGTTACTGATTGTAGAAGTAAAGCCTTTATCATTACCCATCTTTTAAATTAGTATAAGCCGCCAAGGCCATTAGATTAGCCGCCTGCGGCGGGCTTAGTGTACAACTCTGTTACTTCAACGGTGTACTTAGGTGCTTCTCCCCTTACTTGCTGTATGAGGTAACTTAAATTAGCGAATCAAATTTAATTGACATTTCTGGTACGTAAATTTCATTTCGTCAAAGGAAAAAGCGAAAAACTCATTGCATCAAAAAAAACCTCACCTTACATTACATTCCTACAAAAAAAATAAAAATAATAATAATAACAATATTAAATAAAATAAAATTAAGTTTGTTGATACGCAAGTCGAAATTTTCTATCCTACTGATGCCTATTATTCCTTTCTACTGGGTAATTCTCTTAAATTTGCTATTCCCCATTAGTTTTTCCGCTACATTTTTTCCACGCACTGTGCTTTACTCTACTCCTCTGACCTTTACTGATCACTGGTGGAGGTGTTGCTTGGAGAATAGGCATCCATTGGGGCCAACGGAAGGGGATTCAGGAATAGCTGAACGCTATCATTACCCAAAAAAGAAGGTATTTCAACCATTTGGGCAATGTCACCGCTTTTGTACCGCCCAGTCCGAGACCTCGCATAAGTACAGAGCGTGCTCTTTTTTCGCACCAAATGACTAGGTGATCGGGTAGGAGAAAAATTGCGGGGCCTTTCTAGCCCTGCATTTGGTGGTCTTTTTCTCCCTTTGCGCCAGACATCGCATCTATCTTCACTACCGACAATAGATCTTGCTGCTTTTCTTTTTCTTTTCATGATGGGTTCTGAACTCGATAAATAGCACCGTAAAAGTTGGATAAATTGTTATGGATTGGCCTCAACTGATTTTTCTGGAACTTCCTCCGGCTATGGGCAGATAAAATTTCTTCATAACCTACTTTTATGGTTTGTGCTTTTATGTCAACCCTTATCGGGTTTTCATATCAACTTCCTTCACAGAAAATTTCTTAGCGAACAGGAAGAAAAAAGCATGGAAGTAGCTTTTAAATGAGAATTTTTGTTGAGTTTCTGAAAAGAAAATTGAGAAATAGCTTCGTTGTTAGTTTCAAAAGGTGAAAAAAAAGCGGGGGGGGGGAGAGAGGACAAATTTTAAAATTTTGGAATCATGGTTTATGCCTCTATATCCTGCCCCCTATGAAAGTTTCATATTTCCCCCTTGAAAAAGTGTTGAAATAAAAAGGGGCGAAGTGTAAATGACTTCTAAAGGAAAATTTTGATGTAATTCCTGAAAGGAGAATTAAAAAAGTTTCTAGGTTGGTTTCAAAACGCGAATAAAAAAATACAGATTCTTTTTTAATAACTGACTCAATGTGACTGACCGATTTCAGCGTCGTTGATTAGTCTGCAGGGCTTTGCTTACGGTTGTTACGGGAAGGATCACACTTCAGTAAGAATTTTCTCCACTTCAGCTTTTTAACGCCACTGGCAGATCGAAACTCTTCCTGTTGAACTTGCTTTTAAATTACAGAATTAAAATCCACATGGTGCCACGTATGTGGTTGAATTGCGTGCATAAATTATTAGAGACTCGTGAGCTTCCTTTTTTCTTCCAAGAATTTTTATCGTGCGATGTTGCGGAAGTTAAACGAAAAGCTCGAACACCATTTCGGCTAAGTTTAGGAGAAACATCCCCTAAAAATGGTTTCATAACTTTCTGTATAACATAATAGTCGAACTCTCTTATAAAGAGCCTTGATTTAATGAGAACCCGGATTTAACGAGGAAATCGGAAATATTTGGTTGGTTGTGGGAAGTGAAATGGTTAGGACGACTGAGTTTTTTCAAAATGAACGAATCGGAAATTTGTTTTGAAAATTACATTACCTAAAGAAAGAACATTGTATTTTATAATGAAACTTGCGTTGAAACAGTATTTTTTATTTTTGGCAGTAAATTTGAATCTTCAAAAAAAAAGTGGAAAATTTTCACTTTTTTTTTTTTCAGTTTTTAAAATATTTTGCTAATGAAATAATTTTTATTTAACTATAAAACATATTTTTAATCAAAAGAATCAGTAAATAAAAGGCTGAATAAATAACTGAAAAGATGAAGCAAAAAGCGAATAATTAAATGAATAAATCAATTAATATATGAAGAAAAATAAACGAGTGAGTAAAATAATGAATGGCTAAGAATATAAGTGAATGAATGAGTAAATATAAGTGAATTATTAAATAAAGGCAAGTGAATAAATTAAAAAATGAAAACAAACTATTTTACTTTGCCCCAACCACTTTACCCCGTATGTACTTGACTAATTGTATCTTATATCTTTAAACGAGCAATTCTTGTGGGTATGTATATATTTCGTATCTCAGAAACGGCTCTAACGATTTGGGTGAAATTTTGGATTTAATTGTAGTTTTGCATTCTAAGTTCATCTACATCAGTGTTTTTTCTGTAAAAACGCGATTTTTTTTTAAAAAAACCGTTTTTTAATATAAAGTCAAATTGAGTTAAGCCTTGAAAAAAAACTGAATAGACACATCAGGCAGACGATTTGCAACCATAACAATGAGAATCTGTCTCTTCTCGCTTTAAATTTTTTAACTTGCTTAGGGTTGCCAGGCTTGGCTTATATTTGCTACTTTGGCTAATTTCAATCACACTTGGCTAAAAATAAATTCAAAAGTATTATGTAAAAGTGTATGTAGTCATTATGTAAGTCGATGTAAGTTTTTTTTTTTTTTTTCAGCAAAACTATTGCTTGACTGTCTTATTTTATTTACTTATTTTCTTTTTTACACTTCAAATAGTTTGTTTTTTTTAATCACGCATCTAAATTTTATTTCGAAAAAACATGTCTTGAGACTGTTTATATTTTGTTGGAGTGGTTTGTGGATCATCGGTTTTTATGGATAGCATGCTGTATATAGCATTTTCTGGCGTAAAGTGACCAACTATACTAAAAAGTACTTATTCCAAATGAAAATCTCGATCGGGATAAAATCGTGAATCGCAGCTCTTTTGATAAATGACAGGAAAACTGTCTAGTGGAAACAAAAATGTAAAAGATAGTTTAAAGCAAAATGTTGATTTAATTGCATTCAGAATCTTCTTTGTTTGGTACTTTAATGTTATAAAAAGGTCGCGGCGCATTTTCAATCCAATTTTCATACTTATTGTCGTCATGTTTGGTCTTAAAAACTACTTTTTTTGGCAATACCGTGCGTTAAGTATTTATACGCAACCAGCTTAGAGTTTCCTTAGGTGTATGTCTGTGGGAGAGAGGTGGCCTATATTCAGTAGTAGGCTTCTTACAGCTGAAATGATTATAATTCTGATGAAGTGTTTGCATGCATATCTCTCGCTTCTCGGAAGCATATCCAACGACTGGCGAGAACCTTAATATTTCGTTACCATGATGCTTTTCAAGTACATCTTAAAAAGTATCGAAGTACCTTAGAAAAAAAAAAGCTGACAAAAAATAATTCTTTTAAAGCCGAGTGAGGCTCGGTCGTCTAGGTACTAATTTATTTAAAATACAAATAAGATCAATATTAACTAAATTTTTGCTGCATTGAACATTAGGTCTCAACTAATATTTAAAATGTTAATAACGAGAACTTTGTCATTTTATATTACCAAAAATAATTTTTGACTCACAACAAAATATTACAATATGAGTATCATTTTTTTAAATTGCCTGTATTACTAAACGCTTTCATCTTCGGCAATATTTTTTTTCTGACTGGAATAGACTACATATGGTACAATATAGTTAAAATAATTCCATATGGGTGGAGCTAAAAGCAGAGTAAATATTTCACCATTTCACTTTGCCACGCTATTTCACTTTGTCCCATGTTCCTCTACATATTCAAGCCTATGGGAGCATAATTGCTTTTAACGAGCAAACTCCTTATGAAACGAGCAATATTTTTGTGATTTATAAGAAGTTCTACCTACTTCTAGTTCAACTTATCCTTTCATGAAAAAATTCCTTTGAAATTCCTAAGTCAACCGATAGTGATAATTCAAAAACTTTAAACAAACGAGGACAGCAGGTTTTTTTTTTTTTTTTTTTTTTTTTTTGTTTGTTTTTTTAAATTTAGGAGTAGAGAAGCATTTGCAAATTATATATTTGTTGGCGCTAATGTTATGGCTTCCGAAATACTTCTGAGAATATTCCAGCCTTAAGGGGGTCCGGGACACAAAAATCCTCAAATTTGGCAATTTTTTTTTTATAATTTGAAAAATTGCTGCGTTTTTTTCTGCTTGAGAGGACGTTTGAATCTTGTTTCTACCTTAAATAGAACGAAAGTTATAGTTATTTTTGTTACATGCATCTAACGAATGTGAACATAACTTTAAAACTTTAAACACGTTTTTCTCCATGATGCAATTTTTCCCGATTTCTTGCATTCAAACTCTTATAAGTCAGGAACCGATAGATATAAAGTAATGAAACTTGGAGCATATCTTTTTCAAGCAATTTACTTTAATTTTTATTCGGCGAATTTGAAAAAAACGTTTACTGCAAAAATTACGATTTTTTTAAAAAAAAGTATCTTTGAGTTTTTCGAAATTTTTCTTCAAATATTTTTTATTTTTTATTGAATCAATATTTTTAAAATCGCCGAATAAAAATTAAAGCTTACATATTTGTGCATACTTTTTTGAAAAAAAATTGAAAATTGACCAACAATATTTTGAGTTATAGCAATTTAAAGCAACCCCATTTTTTTGAAAAAAACTAATTAAATTTAAATAAAAAAACAATTTTTTTCATATTTATGTTATGATTTTGCTTATTAAATAAATGATGAATCAGTTCAAAAAATTTCAAAACTCTAAAGTACATAATAAAAAAAATTTCAAAATGTGTCCCGGACCCCCTTAATTCAAACTAATACAGATGAAAAAAAAAAAAAAGCCACTACTCTAACAACGGCTGTGAAAGTTTGAAATTGAACAATTCAACATAGTTTATGGATTTTGACGTGCAAGAAAATCTTCAAACGTTTTTCGAATGCAGGGCTGACGATGTTTTTCCGGCATTGAGCATATTTCTTCAAAAACAATCGTGCAAGAAAGATGCAATAAGACACTTCAAAACAAACTGACTTCTTTGGGCAGAATATTAAAAAAAAAAAAAAAAAAGCAGAAATGAACTCGACGCAGAACCACTTGGTTATAACGAGCAAATATCGCGGTCTTTTCGCTCTCGATGTAAACGAGTTCGATTGTACATTAAATTTCCTTATGTGATACAATTAGCTTATGTTCTTAACTTGCATAATTATCAAAAATATTCCTTCAGGCGCTTCTACCTTTATAATCAGAAAGTTGGATGGGAGCTACCCGCTGTTTAAGCATTGCTTATTTTAATTGATAGGTTGAACCCTAAATTTCCGTCTTTATCTGAAATGGTGATCGTCGGTTGTAATGAATTAACGCCATTCATCTTTTCGGAGGAGGCGACTGATCGATCATAACCGTAGCCTTTTCTCCCTTACATGTTTTTTTTTTCTCTCAAATAATAGCATTTCTGGTTTTCGGGGCTTTTTTCATGCTGTATTTAAATTTAATAGTTTGACTGGAGCTGTATGGCATTTAATGAATTTCTGCTTGGTGTCCGTTGGTGGATGCGATTTTGAAATTATTTTTCCACGTCGTGGCAACACTAGTTTTGTTAAGCAATCATTCTCGCGAAAATAGTAAAAATCATGTCTTTTATTTTTATTTTATTTATTTATTTATTTATTTTTTTTTGTCAAGTTTAATACAATTACCACCGATTAATGTTTTCAATTCTCTATCTGTGTCCAATCAAGTGTAAATGGTTTGTGCATAAATTATTTATGAAGTGTTTGGAGTTATTTTGTCGCTTGTATTACACATGGGGCGAAAAAGAATGAACTAAAGAGTGGAGAACCTAACGTTAAGAAAAAAAAATAGTTCTGGTCGAAAAGAAAAGTTATAACTACAGAAAAAACAAAACAAAACTTCTTTGTTGATAACTAAACAACTGTACTTTACGCAGTAGACTCAACCACGGACATCGAGAAGGAAAGCGAGATGAGCGCATGTATGACGTTTCGTCACACAGAAAGCAACCATGTCACTTCTGTCACAAGTATGCCGATTTGAATTTCAAAACCCTCGCATAAAAAGTTTCACTTCGAGAAAAAAAAATCCCATTGTAAATTTTGAGGCATAGCTAATGTGTAACAGCAGCATAAAACTCTTGGACATAGTTTCCAAAAAAAAGGGGCATCTGCCCTCTCTTTGCCAACGACTAACCCCGAATTCAGTGTCAAAGTACTAAGGTAACACACCTGTCTCTTAATGATCGTCTGGCTTCTGCTGAACCCTCGAGCGACTGGATGTGGCCGCGAAATAAACAATGGTGCCGGTTAATTTGATGAATTGAAGTCGAACGGCCGAGGAGCGTTTTTCGGGATACCCCCTAGAGGCAGCATCGAACGAGAAATAATATGAGAGTTCTTTGGAATACTGGAATCATTGCAGTGGTAATCGCAGGTGTTTTCGTAAAATTATAGCTTTTAATTTCACCTTTACGTGTTATCATTTCTGTTTTCTTGCTTACAACGTTGTTATATAAAAGCTATTCCTATTTTGAACGTATGCTTGTTATCAAAATTCGTTAATTTCATCAAATTCATTGATATTTAGTTCGGTTGGCAATATCGCTAACGTATTTGGTGACTGACAATATTATAGTACGATATGAAACTAAAAAAAAAAAAATACTATTAGTAATTTTTCGGTTTCAGTACTTAGCAAAAACTTGAATTGATTTTGTTCAAACAGTTTAAAAAAGAAAAAACTTGTGGTCCTTCAATACCATCGCTGTGCGCGAATTTAGGCCCCCTACCTCACGCATGACAACTAATGTGTTTCAATAGGAAATAGATTCAAATGAGAAAGAACATCGCTTCTTATGGTCTAATATATAATTTAGGTTGACCTTCCCTCATCGAGTTTCCTCATAAATTGTAGATTACAAACAAACACGATATAGTATAGAGTTGCCTGAGCAATTGGTCTAGCGCGGGTTATCGCGATTTGGAGTTTCCAATTATTGAGTAATTCTGAAGATTATTTACAGGTAGCTACAAATTTTGCAAGAATCTTCAAATTTTCCGCAAATTTTTTAAATTAAAAGTAGATCTGAATTCTCCGCAAATGACAATTATTCGGTTCAAACGCGACATTTTCTCAGGAAAAAGATTGTGATGCGTTTAAAAAATTCTTTTGGAAATCGGTCGGGATCTCCGCAGATTCTGTACAATTTTTTTTTCTTTAATTTGAAGATACTTGCAGAACATCTGCAGAAAAAACTCAATGGAATTTGAAGTCGCGACAGCCCTGTGATTGGACCACTTTTGCACCCATCGTGTTTGTATATTTCTGTATGTGATTGGACCACTTTTGCACCCTATCCATCGTGTTTGTATGTTTCTATACACATTTTTAATTATAATTTAATAGGAAAATCGATGAGTTTTTTCTATGTTACTCAAAATTACAAAACTTAGTTCGCAAATAGCTTCAAAATGTCAAAGCTATTCATGAATTCTTATCGTCCGAAAGTTAAGAACTCGTAAATTGTGCAAATATTTTAAAGTTGCTTCGGAACTGCAAAGCAGCTTATACAGCATCAATACACGGTTGGTTTGAATGATAATATTGTAGTTAGAATAATGACAAAGACTTTCAATAACAGTCAGTGCATGGTCAGTATTGTTTTGCTTATTCAGTTGGGGGGGGGAGGGGATAACCTATTTTTCTTTTGACGGATAAGAATGCTCTTAGTTCTGATGAAGAAAAAACAATCTCCGCATGAAGTTATTTAACAAACAACGCATTCCAATGCAAGTTAGAATGGTTTTTGTAAACAATACTGGTTTACGTACATTAAGGTTAATGACTTCTGTTTTAATTCTGCCATAAACAATAGTTTAAAATGTTACAAATCATTTTTCCTATTCGAAGAATTCTTAACATATTTAGGAGGAAGGAATGCAACCTCCTCTTTCACACCGTGAAAAGAGCGGGAATTTTCAAAGCGAGTTTTAAAGAAAAGTTTAGCGCGTGTATTCGTATTTATGTAAAAGTGTATGTTTTAAGTTTAAAGAAATGTGGTTCTTAAAGAATTTACGTATAGTGTGAGCGAGAATCAAAGCACCTCATGCAATATGCTGTGAAAAATTCCTTTCAATTGATTTTAAAAAACAATCGCACTTTCAGCTGTAGGTAAAGTTAGAATAATTTTAAAGTGTGCACAGCAAAAATCAGAATGTTGGACAATTTACCAGCAACCGAAAATCTTAACTCATTTTCACAAAAGAAATAGTCGCCGGAACTTTGTTTTAAAGTGAGATTTGTTGGAAAGAACTGCTTAAGAACTGCTTTTGCAAGGCTAGATTTTAATTTCTAAAATATGCTTTATCTTGTGGATTATTTGACTGTTACTCTGGGCGGCATCAAGTAAAATGGGGAAAGAGGTCATGTTTCTTTTACTAAGTTACTGGCAAACATACCCAGCTTTGCCTAGGTCAGTAATAATATTGAGAAACAATTTATACTTTCCTTTATTTATTTTTAGCTATGCCTCGCGGTTTCACCCGCGTGAGACAACATTGTATTAAAAAACTTTTAAGTGCATCACGCTATGATATATTTATGATATATATGTAGTAAAAAATTACACACCTAATCCACATCGATGTTTTCTGTTAAAGAAGAAAATCGAAAAAAATAAAAAATAAAAAAAACTCTTGATTTAGAAATTTATTTTTAAGAAAATGAGCTGGGTTACATGCTGAAAATCCTACCTCTGGTAGGCGGATGCGAACCCGAGACCCTATTGTTGCTGGCCCAGCGCTTTACCGATTAAACTATTCGGACAACAACATATTTAGCTATTGATGCAGTAAAAATGCATCATGATGTTATTGATTTAATTTCAATTTATTGCTGCTCCTATATTTCCGTTCGTATTTATTCCCACCGTAAGCCGCTGATTCAGTTGGAAATTATTAATCTTATTTCCTTTAAAAAATATTTAAAAAAAAAAAAAAGCTTTGAAACTCAATTATTTTGAGCGTTACATTTATTAATTTTCTAGTTTTTACTATATCACGTTTAAGCTGTTAGAAATAAGAATTTCATTTCTAGGTTCGTGATGACCCCTATAGTTGTCAACCTAACCTGGCAACATTGTGAAGGCTACGCACATCCTAAACACAGCATTTCGAGGCTGCCAAGTTCGGTTTACCCCAACAATAGTATTAGGTTTTAGACATCAAAATGAAAAACCTAGGTGCCATTTTCAATGAATAAATTGTATATGTATCCGAATATTAAAAATATTTATCAAGTATAAGAGCTATGCATTCTCAATAGCATATTTTTAAAAAAAAGTTAAATATACAAAAGAAAAATTTCAGCGCATTTTAAAATTACTTTTACAAATTTATCATTTGGATCGGTTATGGGTCTTAGAAAAGCTACAATGGCATCCAAAACTTAAGCCATCGAATTTAGCATTTTGGGTCGAAAGTCTAGGCGTGAAATTGACTCGCTAATTTCTGACACTGCGAGGAAAGCTCTGAAAATTATTCTAAACATCAAATTTGATAGGCGTTGTGAGTAGCCCCTGTTGGAGGTCGTGGTGACGCTCTTATATAAGTGTTTATTCAAAAAGTTCTTTTAACGGTTTTTCAATTTTCAAGCAGAGAAAATCAGCTTATCTTTCCTTATGCATGACAAATCAAAATTTTTCTTTGAAAACTTTTGTCTTGATCATTCAAAAAATCGCTTTTACAGCGGACCTGCTGCAGTTTTCATTTTGTATTTTTCTGTCTAATAGATCTGCGTTGACCACCTGCGCCTTTTGCAGATCTGTGTGATCCCCCAATATGGCATCCAGTCTTTCATGTGTCACCCTTGAGGCACGGATGTCAATGGCACAGATAATTTTGACGTCCAGTTTTCTCCAAATGGTGGCACCTGGGCTCTCTTCGACGCGAAACTGCATTAGGGATTTTAATTTGGGGCTAATTCAATGCTAAACGAATGCACAAAGGTTGTTTTACATACCACATAATTATACGACATGGGCGCTAACTATTTTCTTCATGGCCACCGTGGGTCAGATCCTGGGACCAAGGCATAGAAGGCCAACGCCTTAGCACCACGCCACCCAATCCGACACCATCTCCTATTCAGTAACCCGAAAAAAAAAAAAAAAAAAAAAAACACTACCGTCAAGCATTCTTTTGTAGAGGAAAGTGAATAAATCTGAATGCACAAAAAAGTGGCTATTTCAATCTTTGTTAATGAAGTGTAACTGCCATCGGTGCCTCCCTCACACCGTCACGGTTTGCAGCTACTGTTGAATTGCTTCGCGCTGAGCCAGAACATGTGTTATCTTTGTTAACAGACTGAAATTGTTTTCCTTTTTTATTTAACTCCTGACTACGTAGATTTATGGAGATAGTGAGCCTGTCTTACGCTTATTCGTATTAATTTGAGAGTTGCCAGTACTTGTTAAGAAAGTTGAAAGAATATTAACATCGATTAGCGTAAGGTACGTATGTCGCGCATTTCCTTTAATTATGGTTTTGCTTTTAAAAAAATTTAGTAAATGAACAGGGGTAGGGTGGCCACCCGGGGGAAGGGAGGGATCATGGCGCAGACTGCGTCATTGAACTTTTTAGGGGGTTTTGCTTTGAGGGGTATTTTTCTCATTTTGGGGGGTCTTTGCTCTAACGGGGGGGGGGGGCACCCTTGAAATAAAGAATCTGAAAAAAATTATTTCCTGAATTTAAAAACCATCGAACCCAATGGAACCTTTCTTACTCGTGTTAAAATAAAGGGGGGGGGGGAATTAATATATTGACATTTTATTATTACATTTTCTCTTTTGTTGTTTTCATCCTAGCTACAAATGCCTTTTTAAATAAGCCAATTGCAATAACGCACATATGCAAGTTCCCTACAAGATACAGACGCTAGTTTGATCCTATTCATCCCTCATGAATTGTCATGACCAAACATGAGAATAAGCTTATGTTGTTGGCAATTTGATCTCCTGCATCTCCTTGTTTAGAACTGGGAAAATGTTTGCTCTCATTGTACACACAGAAAAGTATCCTCAGATTCTGCCTTTAAAGTACTCTCTGTACTTTGTTTCGAAGAAAAAAAAAACGTATCCAGGTCGCATTCCTCTAATTTTGGACGGTAAATAGAGTACATAAGGACTTAAATAATTGAAAAAAATACATATATGTACAATAAAGAGGTTATTGTTCGAAAATATTCACATGCATAAAATCAAATGCTTGTTTTTATTGAACCACTTTTTTCATTCCACAAATGATCAATGCTAAATCATTTATTTCTCTGTTGACGAAATTCGTACTGTCTGTATTTATCAAATATGTTTGGTAATTTTTGTTAAATTAAGAAATTCATAAGTTTGGGCGTTAAGAAGAGCTGACACTAAAAGGGTACAAGCGCATGGAAGGAAATTCGAGTGGTTTGTAAGAGTAAGTAAGCAGTTAGCCCCCCCCCCCCCCCCCCCGTTTCGCTCAAACCGTAAAAGAAGCTGTCCCTCAAACTACAAAAAGAGTTCTCTCAAGCCACAAAATTGTTTTCTCTTTTAAGAAAAGAATTTCGTGTCTAACCAGTGGCGACTCATGCCTTAGTGAGTGGACAGGAAAAGTGAGGCTTCCTAAAACCAGGGGGGGGGCACCCCCCCAGGTTTTTTATTTATTTTTTGAAATATTTTTTTAATATTTAAACTTTCTTAAAATAATTATTTGTGTTTAATAATATATTATTTTTGATCTTTAATAACTAATTATTTTGAATGAGTAAAATTAATTTTATTTTAAGCAAGGTTAAATCACAAAAGTGAAAAAATGTTGTCAGCTGAGAAATATGTAAAAATTATAAATTAACTTTAACAAAATTGAAAATACATATCAGTATTCGCTTTAAAATAAATAAAATAAAAATAGATAGACTTAATTTTTAAAAACTAAATAAATAAATTAAGGGATAGTAAAAAAAATATTTTTAGCGATTTACATGCGAGTGTACCCTTTTGCATATGAATTCTGCCGGCGCCCATGGGCGAGATTCAGAATTTTTATGCAGACAAAGAAAAAAAAAAACATCGAACTCTTTTTATTTCCTTTAGATTATTAATAACTTGTCACATTTTCTTTAAAACTATGAGCAGTAATTTAAAACAAGTAATAACTTCTGAGTAATAATGGGAAGACATTTTTTGAATTAAAAAATAATCTTGCGACAATATATACGCAAACGTACATACATCACAACACACAACAGTGGCACAACTAGAAAATTACATTTAAGGGGCGGAGGGGGGAAAGCACACTAAATGGAAAAAATCTCATTAGTTTGATTTAATCTGATATGCTCATCAAATCTCTCAATTTTGAAACTTGTAGTTTTGAAAACTCCATATTAGACGGTCTTTGAAGTTAAGGGAAAGAACGGTACAAGGGACTCCAGAAATTTGTAGAAATTGAAATCTTAAAACAACGTTGTAGGCCATATATATTGACGTTAGGGTAAGGGATGGAGCTCCCGGACTTTCCCCGATCTTTTTTTTTTTTTTTTTTTGAAAAACTAATAGAAGTCAATTCCCCTCCTCCCCCTCCAATTTTTCGAAATCGCAATTCCAAAACGTAATTATTGACAAACTTGGAGATTTTTACGGGAAGAGGTTCTGAAGCTATCCCACGGAATCGTTTTCAAAATTGAATTCGTAAAATCGACCTGAAGAAAAAGAAAATCTTCGTATAATCCGTGGATAGTACAATGCAAAAGAATGAAGTTTTGATTTACAATTTTAGCAAGTAAAATTAATCGTGAAGAAGTATAACTTTTAAGGTATATTCAAAACCTATATAAAAAATGATTTCTTCTTAAAATTGTCATTTAGTACGCTAATTACTTGAAGACAGTCAAGAAAGGGGTAAACAGTCTAATATTGTGCAAATGAAGGCTTCTTCCTTTACGGTATGTTGTTTATTTTACATAGCTTGAATCGCGAAAGAAGAACATTTAAGCTATGTAAAATAAACAAGATACAGGTTGGCAACTCGCTGCGAATCCTGCTGTAAATATTGAGGTTCAGTGCATTGGGGTTGAGGAGAAAAAACACATTTAATCCGCATCTCATTAATTTTACACTTTTTAAATAGATAATACGTGGATTATACGCATGAAAATACGGTACAGTCCTTTTTTTGTCAAGCATGCAGTACGCACAAAAAAAAGAAAAAAAAGGAAAATAAATAAAAAGTTAAATTATTGTCTGAAAAATGTGAGGGGACCCAGCCCCTCCCACGAGTCGCCACTGTGCCTAACTAAAGATGCTCTGAAACACAACAAGAATTTCTCAAAGACAAAAAGGGTTTCTCTTCTCGCATAGCTTCTCTCATTTCTCTTATAACACAGAGCTTTCTCTGCAACGTTAAATTTTCTCTCCGACGTGGAGCTCTTTCTCTAACGTAGTTTTCTTCCTAGTATGGAGTTTTCTCTCTAACGGGCAGTTTGAGCTCTCTCTCTAATACGGAGCTTTCTCTCTCTCGCAACATGGAACTATCTCTATAACACAGGAAAAAAAAAATCTTTCTCTCAAACACTGAAAAAGAAAGTCCCTCAAACACTGAAAAGAAATCTCGCAAACATAGCAATAAATAAATAAATAAAACTTTCTAATACAGAAGGATCATTTTCGCAAACACAAAAAAGGAGCCATCAAAAACTGAAGATCTTTCAAACACAGAAATAACTTCATTGAAAGAGATGTCTGAAACACGAACAAAACTCAAACATTGAAGGAGTTGAAAATTGGACGAGTCGAGTTAATTATCGACTAAACTTATCCAAATATACATTCCATCGCAGCACGGTTTCGTCATTGATGTACAAATTAAATTATTAAGTCATTTAAAAACAGCGGTGTGCATCATGAGCAAGTCATGTTTCAAGCTGCTATAATTAAATTTGGATTGAGAAATGGTTATTGATGTGCAATTTTAATTAGCAACTCTAATCACGAATAATAAAATGTGTTCATTAAATCATTTTTGATGGTGAATTAATTAAAATTCCTTTTCTTTGTTTTCGTAATTTTTGATAGCCTGAAAGTTAGATTGGTTTTTTGTTTTTATTGGTGACTAATCGTTTCGTGTAAATTGTTTTCGGCGTATACACAAGACGTGCCGTCGATATTTGCTACATTAAAATGTAATTTTTCTACTTTATCACTTGTGGCAGCAAAAGACTTGGAAACGCTTATGGTCTTTTTTTTTAATTATTTCTTCAATTGGGTGCAAAACAAAGAAAGTTTTTCGTGTTCTTTATATCATAACTTCCCACAAAAACTTCGCAACCTTTTTTTATTATTATTATTGAACCGACTGTTACAAATGAAGACTTATCAAAATTAAAAATGAGAAACCTTGTTGATATCCTTCATCCATCAATTCTAAAAACGATATATTTCGCAACTAGAGCTGTTCTCTTGGTTTAGTTTTCGTTGAAATGTAGAAATAACGGTTACTCTTTTGATTTGTCCACATAAAGGTTTTTTACGAATGAGCTTTATCTCTCTCTCCCTAACATTGAGCTTTATCTCTCTCTCTCTCTCTCTAACATTGAGCTTTATCTCTCTCTCTCTCTCTCTCTAACATTGAGCTTTATCTCTCTCTCTCTCTCTAACATTGAGCTTTATCTCTCTCTTTATAAAATCGAGCTTGATCTCTCTCTTTATAAAATCTAGCTTGATCTCTCTCTTTATAAAATCGAGCTTGATCTCTCTCTTTATAAAATCTAGCTTGATCTCTCTCTTTATAAAATCTAGCTTGATCTCTCTCATTATAAAGTCGAGCTTGATCTCTCTCTTTATAAAGTCGAGCTTGATCTCTCTCTTTATAAAGTCGAGCTTGATCTCTCTCTTTATAAAGTCGAGCTTGATCTCTCTCTTTATAAAGTCGAGCTTGATCTCTCTCTTTATAAAGTCGAGCTTGATCTCTCTCTTTATAAAGTCGAGCTTGATCTCTCTCTTTATAAAGTCGAGCTTGATCTCTCTCTTTATAAAGTCGAGCTTGATCTCTCTCTTTATAAAGTCGAGCTTGATCTCTCTCTTTATAAAGTCGAGCTTGATCTCTCTCTTTATAAAGTCGAGCTTGATCTCTCTCTTTATAAAGTCGAGCTTGATCTCTTTATAAAATCGAGCTTGATCTCTTTCTAAAATCGAGCTTGATCTCTTTCTAAAATCGAGCTTGATCTCTTTCTAAAATCGAGCTTGATCTCTTTATAAAATCGAGCTTGATCTCTTTATAAAATCGAGCTTGATCTCTTTATAAAATCGAGCTTGATCTCTTTATAAAATCGAGCTTGATCTCTTTATAAAATCGAGCTTGATCTCTTTATAAAATCGAGCTTGATCTCTTTCTAAAATCGAGCTTTTCTCTTTCTAAAATCGAGCTTAATCTCCCTTTCTAAAATCGAGCGTTATCTCCCTTTCTAAAATCGAGCTCTATCTCCCTTTCTAAAATCGAGCTCTATCTCCCTTTCTAAAATCGAGCTCTATCTCCCTTTCTAAAATCGAGCTCTATCTCCCTTTCTAAAATCGAGCTCTATCTCCCTTTCTAAAATCGAGCTCTATCTCCCTTTCTAAAATCGAGCTCTATCTCCCTTTCTAAAATCGAGCGTTATCTCCCTTTCTAAAATCGAGCTCTATCTCCCTTTCTAAAATCGAGCTCTATCTCCCTTTCTAAAATCGAGCTCTATCTCCCTTTCTAAAATCGAGCTCTATCTCCCTTTCTAAAATCGAGCTCTATCTCCCTTTCTAAAATCGAGCTCTATCTCCCTTTCTAAAATCGAGCTCTATCTCCCTTTCTAAAATCGAGCTCTATCTCCCTTTCTAAAATCGAGCTCTATCTCCCTTTCTAAAATCGAGCTCTATCTCCCTTTCTAAAATCGAGCTCTATCTCCCTTTCTAAAATCGAGCTCTATCTCCCTTTCTAAAATCGAGCTCTATCTCCCTTTCTAAAATCGAGCTCTATCTCCCTTTCTAAAATCGAGCTCTATCTCCCTTTCTAAAATCGAGCGTTATCTCCCTTTCTAAAATCGAGCGTTATCTCCCTTTCTAAAATCGAGCTCTATCTCCCTTTCTAAAATCGAGCTCTATCTCCCTTTCTAAAATCGAGCTCTATCTCCCTTTCTAAAATCGAGCTCTATCTCCCTTTCTAAAATCGAGCTCTATCTCCCTTTCTAAAATCGAGCTCTATCTCCCTTTCTAAAATCGAGCTCTATCTCTCTCCCTTTCTAAAATCGAGCTCTATCTCTCTCCCTTTCTAAAATCGA
This sequence comes from Uloborus diversus, assembly GCF_026930045.1. NCBI lineage: Eukaryota > Metazoa > Arthropoda > Arachnida > Araneae > Uloboridae > Uloborus > Uloborus diversus. The sequence goes on from NC_072731.1 coordinate 208,189,030, forward strand.
GCTCTATCTCTCTCCCTTTCTAAAATCGAGCTCTATCTCTCTCCCTTTCTAAAATCGAGCTCTATCTCTCTCCCTTTCTAAAATCGAGCTCTATCTCTCTCCCTTTCTAAAATCGAGCTCTATCTCTCTCCCTTTCTAAAATCGAGCTCTATCTCCCTTTCTAAAATCGAGCTCTATCTCCCTTTCTAAAATCGAGCTCTATCTCCCTTTCTAAAATCGAGCTCTATCTCTCTCCCTTTCTAAAATCGAGCTCTATCTCTCTCCCTTTCTAAAATCGAGCTCTATCTCTCTCCCTTTCTAAAATCGAGCTCTATCTCTCTCCCTTTCTAAAATCGAGCTCTATCTCTCTCCCTTTCTAAAATCGAGCTCTATCTCTCTCCCTTTCTAAAATCGAGCTCTATCTCCCTTTCTAAAATCGAGCTCTATCTCCCTTTCTAAAATCGAGCTCTATCTCCCTTTCTAAAATCGAGCTCTATCTCCCTTTCTAAAATCGAGCTCTATCTCTCTCCCTTTCTAAAATCGAGCTCTATCTCTCTCCCTTTCTAAAATCGAGCTCTATCTCTCTCCCTTTCTAAAATCGAGCTCTATCTCTCTCCCTTTCTAAAATCGAGCTCTATCTCTCTCCCTTTCTAAAATCGAGCTCTATCTCTCTCCCTTTCTAAAATCGAGCTCTATCTCTCTCCCTTTCTAAAATCGAGCTCTATCTCTCTCCCTTTCTAAAATCGAGCTCTATCTCTCTCCCTTTCTAAAATCGAGCTCTATCTCTCTCCCTTTCTAAAATCGAGCTCTATCTCTCTCTCCCTTTCTAAAATCGAGCTCTATCTCTCTCTCCCTTTCTAAAATCGAGCTCTATCTCTCTCTCCCTTTCTAAAATCGAGCTCTATCTCTCTCTCCCTTTCTAAAATCGAGCTTTATCTCTCTCTCCCTTTCTAAAATCGAGCTTTATCTCTCTTTCAAAAATCGAGCTTTATCGCTCTTTCAAAAATCGAGCTTTATCGCTCTTTCAAAAATCGAGCTTTATCGCTCTTTCAAAAATCGAGCTTTATCTCTCTTTCAAAAATCGAGCTTTATCTCTCTTTCAAAAATCGAGCTTTATCTCTCTTTCAAAAATCGAGCTTTATCTCTCTTTCAAAAATCGAGCTTTATCTCTCTTTCAAAAATCGAGCTTTATCTCTCTTTCAAAAATCGAGCTTTATCTCTCTTTCAAAAATCGAGCTTTATCTCTCTTTCAAAAATCGAGCTTTATCTCTCTTTCAAAAATCGAGCTTTATCTCTCTTTCAAAAATCGAGCTTTATCTCTCTTTCAAAAATCGAGCTTTATCTCTCTCTTTCATAAATCGAGCTTTATTTCTCTTTCAAAAATCGAGCTTTATATATTAAATGAGTGAAAAAAAAAACATGCGGTAAAGCTTTATGCCAAATTCTTCTTATTCAATTAATTTTGAAATAACATCTTCATCCTATAAGCCTAAACGTTTCACACATAAAGCGTTAAAAAAAATGCCAAACGACATTTTACGTTTAATTATAAATGACGCTTATAAATCACAACATTATGCTCAGTTGACTTGTAAATCAGCTTAATTATCGCATAAATTAAAATGAAGTTTTGGTGTCATTGACTGGGTTGCTTGCAGTAAAAGACTAACCTTGTTGACTTGTAAGTTCATGAGACTGGTGAGTTCCAAACACAAAACGTTCTAAAGTATGGTAAAGAGGTATGGTATTTTTACTTATAAAAAAAATGTAACGAGATCATGTATGTGTATGAGCTATTGTTAAAATCATTATTTTAAATTTGATGTTATTTTAATATGGGCTATTAGAACAATGTATAGCAAATACGAAATGATTTTGTAAAGTTAACCTAAAGGGTAAAAAATCCTTCCTGCTTATATCTTGTCAAATTAACTAGTCATAAAGGGTTATGGAATTTGAGGTCTTTTGAAATTGGATTAAGTTGCTGACTAACGGACTTAAGTTGAGATTAACGGTTTGAGGTCACGAGACAGAGGTTCAAGTTTAAAGATTGATGCTGTACCCTCTAATATGAAAGATTTGCGATTAAATTGGCTTTTTAGAACCAAATATCAGGTTGATTATGGTAGTAGAAACTGATAAGGATGGGAAAATGCTACTGGATTTGAAGGGGTGCCCTGGGGGGGGGGCATGACACAGACAGCGCCATTGAATTTTTCAGGGTGGGGGAGGATGTTCTAAGGGGGTTTTTTCATTTTTTTGGACGGAAGCTCCCGATAACTATAAATTGCACCGAGGTTAGGTGATATTAAACTTTTGTATTCTATGAGTAATCTTGACTTACTATACGCTTACTAGACTTTAAAAATGACTTTTGGGTAACTTTTATGTATCAAAGCACTGGTAGTCAAGTTTTATGACTTATAGGATTATTACGCAAAGTCAATTGAAAACTTTTCGCGCTTTTCGGGCGGATTAAAGATTTTAGAAATTCGTAACGTTTTCGTCTTGTAAAAAATTGTTAATTTTGATTAGCCGGGGTTTTTTTTTTTTTTTTTTGATCATGTCCGACGCACAACGTTTTTGTTTTAATTATTTATTTTCGTCGACCGTGTATTGACTCTCTACGAAAGGAAGCCCTCAGCGCACGCAAATGGACACTGTTTTGTCGGACCACAATCTGCAAAATTTCATTCAACTGCAGAACCGTTTCCTGACATTCCGACGTCCTCCAATCAGCTGAGAGGGATGCCAAACGATCCGTAGCCCCTGAAGTGATGACCGAAAGGCAAATGAATGAGCATACCTGTTGCTTCAACGCAGCTCATTGCGCATGACTTGCGTTTTCGGAGTGACAATGTGCTCGCTTGTAGAACTAATCTGGGTTTATTTGCCTCAAATTGCCATATTCATGCGATTTCTGAATTGACAATGCCCTCGAGTGTTTTTCCCCCAGTTCGAAGAGTGATTTAAGAAGGTAAAACTCTCTGTGACATTCAATGTCGAGTTTTCGGATTTCGGTAGCTAATTGAGGATGCTGAAGCATTTTGTTTTAAGAGGTTGAACACAAGTTTGAAGTAAGGTTGGCAGAGAAGTGGGATTAACAGATCAAAGAGATGAATATTGATTTTCCCCTGAACTACACAATGGCGTGTTTTTAAAGAGTAGGAGAACGAGAATATTGGCGTACATGAGGAGCGGAAGGAGTAAAAAATATTCACCTGCATCTGGGGCCTATATTGAGAAGGAATAAAAGGTGGCAAAAGCCTTCAGTGCTTGAAGCAAGGATCCAAAGTCACGTGGTATATTTAGAGGAAGAGTTGAAAAAAATTAAATTTCATCCACTCGTTTCACTTAAAACGTGTCTCCCATTCGTCGAAGTTGAACCACGTGACATGAGAGCTTTGCCTCGGCATTTCCCAAGTCAATGATTGGGGCTGGACTCGCTACCTCCAGTTACTAATTCCTGCTCGAAGCTGGGACCGTGGGTGGGTATCTCTACCAATAGAAAAGTCGATGAACAGTATTTCCTTGTCGCGAATTAAATGTGGTTTTTCTGCGCAATTCACGGAAAGGAAGGATTGCGTACAGATTTGTCTCTTGTAGAAAGATGCCAGCACACGGTTGTCCAGGGTGCACCACTCGGAAGAAGAGCTACTTTGCACTTGACAAGCAAATATATCTTTCGTTCCTTCATGAATGCCCAAAAGTGTGTAAAAATATTTGAAAAAGTCGAAAAAAAAAATTGACTCCGCCAAACGAATTAAGTTTCATTTTTGTAAATGAAGTGTGATTTGTATCTGAAATCAATGATGGTAAAAATGATTTTTATTGCATCCTGAACGTAATTATTTTAAGCGCTTTTAGAGTGAGAGCTCTTTAAAAATGCGTTTATTTCAATAAATTTTAAGCACTGATACGACGACTCGTGATTTGAAGGACAGCCATCATCGGAATCATTAGGAACCAGAGAAGGATCTGAAGGTTTATTTTTATAATTAACCAAGGCGGTAAAAATACTTGATAGCAAGGGCCCCCACATGCAAAATTTTAAGGGGGAGGGGGGCTCAGATATTTTCCTCATACCAGGGTAATCCAGTATTCAATACAGATTCGAGTCATTTCAATTTGACATTTTTAATAACTCATTAATTGCTGGCGAAGAAATGTTTTTACATATTTGCAAAGAAAAAAAGTACTAAAAGCAAGGAAGTTTTAATTTCAAAAGAGGGGGTGGGGGCTTGAGCCCCCACTTGCCCCGCCCCCCATATAGGCGCCCTTGCTTGATAGTTTTGAGGGGAGTGAAATCTATTTAATGGGAGTGAAATACGTGAAAACAGAAACGACTATATTAGTGATCAAACACATAAAAAAAACTTTTCAAGGATGGAATTTAAGATGATAGGGAAGGAGGAAAGATATGTGTACTGTTTTAAATTTCAACAGTTAAAATGCTTGACATTTTGAATTAAAAAAATAACAAAAGATTCAAATGTGGAGATATTGCTCGAAGATTTTTTTTTTCTTTTCAAAGGACGGGAAAATAATCCTTGACATTTTTTAGACGAGTGAAATTCCTTTTGAAGAGGTGAAGTAGTGTACAAGAACAATAAAAACCACAACAGCTCAATTTCATAAAAACACGAACTTTCTATGGGTGAGATGAAAGGTAGAGAGGGGAAAAAATGTATTCTGTGTTGAATTTTTGGCCTTTAAGAATGACGTTTTGAATTTTTAAAACACTCAAATGAAAATGTGTTTTTCAATAAAAATAACCCTATTATCTTGGAGAATGGAGAAATTAAATTTTTATTTAAAATTGTAAAGCTTGAAAACACGCTTGTTTAATTTTCGAGGCGTATTTCCGTTTTTTCAATGCATGTAGAGGCGATAAAAATATCTCTGTTAAGAACATCAGTGTTTTATATCTTTAGTAAATTACTCACAAAAAATTTAAATATCCGAGGGCAAAGAACTATAATTTATTTTTACCCCCGTCTTGAAAACATTTTAGATGTGTGTTATTACAAATTCTGGGTAATACTAATGACAGGTGTTTCATTGCAAGAAAAGACTCGTCAACCCTGACATAATCCTCGGCAATGTTTACTTTTTTTTCTCATAAAATTTTTGCTGGATGCATATCTCATGATCAGTATGAAGCAAGTTCATAACAGTAATCGGTATTCTGTTTTCTTCCGTAATAGCCCTTCTTGTTTTCAAATTGGGAAAGAAAATAACCTAATAATATGCTTGAATATTCGCACAAACTCTAATTTACATTTGCCTGCCTCTTCTATTTTCGTTCCTTACAGCTCTTTTAATCGCGTAGTTTCTGCGATACGAAATTTATTCATTCCGCTGAGTTTTAAAACTCCAAGAACATGCATCAAAAATGCAATCTGCAAGTCAAATGATGCCACTGGGCACGCACGCGCGAAACATGCGAGGGGGAAAAGCGATAAGGCATGCGGGTTATGTTGTATGTCTTCAAAAGCTTTCATGCGTAACTAAGTTGATGTTGCTTTAAAAAAAAAGCTCTTGGAATGACTCGTAAGTTATCAAATCGTATGCTGAGTTATTTTAAGGAATATATTCGTTAATAAGGGCGGAGGGGTTGGAATTGGTATGTAAAATGTGAAGGGGAAGTGGCGTAGGAGAGAAGGTTGTCTCAGGGTTTTGATCTCCCTTGAAGCCCAAAATTAAATACATTTTGAACGATAAAGTAAGAAAAAACGTCAAAAAAGCACTAATTGACAATTACGGGAGACAAGTGTTTCGGCGTTACAGAGAACGCCTTTTTCAATACAAAAAGTAATGAGCTTATGGATTAAGATATCCGACCAAAGGCATTTTCATCCATAAGCTCATTACTTTTTGCATTGAAAAAGGCGTTCCCTGTAACGCCGAAATACGTGTCTGCTGAAATTGTCAATTTGTGCTTTTTTGACGTTATTTTTTCTTACTTAACTGTTCAGCACAAAGGTATTTATTTATCACATTTTGAACGAGTTAAATTTATTCTCGTATTTTTAAAAGGTATAGTTCATCATCTAATTTATTCAATGAATGTATGACAGTGTATTTTAAATTAAAATCAAATTAAGTTTACAATTTCAAATATCAAAGTTGACTACTTTTAGGTTGCACTCCCTTTGAGGTATTTCTTGCTGCGCCTCAGTAGAGGGGTTCCCCGGTGAGAGGTCACTGTGACCTCCCAAAAAATTTAATTATTTGGCAAATTTTGAGCTAGTAGTGAAAAATAGTATGTAAAACAATTGACATGCTAAATGCATCTTTTCAGCGGATGTAGGTATGTGTGTATACTCGGATTTCATCATTGGGTAAAAATCGAACTTTCTTTCAGTAAATCAACTTTCTGAAATTTGTTGTACTTAATTCATTCCTTGCCGTAAGGGAAAGATGCCCTTTATTGTGTGCAGGGCTTGCATGCAAGTTAGCTGTTCTGCGAAATGCATCATGGAAGATGCTCAACCGAGATTCTTCGACGTTTACACTGTTAATTTACCGAAACTTTAACGTCACGTAATTACTTCGTAGTGTTTACTATTTGTAATGCGTGCAAAACTTGAATTGTTTAATTTTTTATTCATTTCAGTTCAAACATGGAAAAAAATTTTCGTCTCTGGGCACAGTTTTTACATTCCATATTTCGTATCCCGCATGGTATACCTCCTCTTTCGCATCTTATATTCCGACCCAAGTTTCGCACCCCGCTAGATACACGTGCTCCCCAGCATTCCGCCGTGTACCTGTGATCTTCCGTATCCTGTCAGAAGCCAAAGCTTTCGCATTCCGTTCCGTGTTTTTCATCTCGCCACAAACCAGTGCTAATCTTTCGTATCCCGTATAGTTTGTTTACTTATTTTGCATTCCAACATCCACGTAACTGTGCTCTTTCGTTTCCCACCAGATTTCCGCGCTCTTTCGAATCCTGCCATGTATACGTACTGTGCTCTTTCGCATCCCGCTTTCCATCCCGTATTTTGTATCCCGCCATATGCGTAACTGTGCTCTTTCATTTCCCGCCAGATACCCATACTCTTTCGCATCCTGCTTTCCGTCTCGTATTTTTGAATCCCACCATTCAACGTAACCGTGTTCTTTCGTTTCCCGCCAGATACCAGTGCTCTTTCGCATCCCTCATTATCCCGTCTCGCATTTCGCCTCCCGACACTTCGGAGGAATGTGGATGGAAAAGGATAAGCGGGAATAACTCTAGACTGCGTCTTGCTCAACTGTTATCATTCGTTTTCAGGCGACGATATACTTAACACCTGAAAAGGGAAAATTTTTATTGATAAAACACTTACAGCGGAAAGTCTTAAAGCAATACGAAGAACTTCTTTATTCAATAGTTTTATGCTTAATCAAGAAGAAACTATGAACGAAAGAAGATTGCCTTTTAATTCATGAAAAAAGATAATTTCCTAGTAGTTCAGATCGGGGCTACAAAAAGAATCAAACAATCTTCGTAAAATGTATGCACGAAAATAAATTTTATGTAATGTCGATGTAATAACTATAATAGTGCTTAAAATTGTTTAGTGAAAACAAAACACTAGAAAGTTGTAAACTCTTTTTTTTTTAATCATAAATGTTACAAAGTCTTAAGGAGAAAATGCACATTATCATGGTACAACGTTATTGGGATTCGACAGAAAAGGGGGGGGGGGAATTAATCTGATATCGAACCGTACTGTCCTACTTACGAAATATTTAAATAGGATGAAGAGTTCGAAACTCATTACTTCAGTTGATAAACTAATTTTCTAGGTTGTCCCAAAAAATCGTAAACACTTGAAAAGGAATTTTTAGCATTTTAGAAAAAATTTTTTTGTAAATACTTAGCATGTAAAATTCGATTTTTTCGCAAGTTTTTAGTAACTTTTGAGAAACCCCTAGTATTTTAGATAAAAGCAAAAATGCATAAAACTGCAGATATATACATCCAAACAGAGATATAAAAATTATCTCATTTTAATTGTATAAAACTAAATGTAACGCTATGAAGTCAGTGAAACTGCATTTAAAAAATGCCATCCTTTTTTGGATATCCTGCCTCCTTTTGTATGCGATTTAATGTTCCATAGGTGTCTCTAGGATGAGTCACAAAGGTTTGTTCTTTGACTGTTTTGCTCGCGCGGGTGTTTTCATCGGCGGTAAAGTTCGTGTCACGGTTGATTTGTTGACACAGGTACTGTAGTGAGCGATCATTATTCTCTCAAGGCCAAAGAGTGCGTAATCGAACAACTGAAAACATATGTCGGGCCTCCGTTTCCCGCTGACGTCACAACCTTTGCTCCTCCCAGCACTGTCTGTCCACTTTGAGTTTCGAATTTTCGCCATTTTTATTCATTTATTGAGCAATCAGGAATTGCTCATTATCCTTACTTGACCAAAGTTGTTGCTCTGATTTTTCAGATTACGATGACAACAGTTGTTTTTAATATTTATTTAGAGAGCGAAATTTTTATCGTCATTATTACAAATCGTCTGCAGCTTGATTTCATTCATATTTTTTCAGGGCTTAACTCAAGCCGACTTTACAAGGGTAGAATTAAAACGGGTTTCATGTGCAAAATTACGTTTTTTCAGGAGAAAAAAAAACACCTATATAGATGAACTTAAACTGTAAAACTTCATCTGAATACAAAATTTCCATTTTACTAAGTCTCATCATTGAAGGTTGAAAATAAATAAAAGTATATAACGTTATTCCCTGTAAACTATCTTAATGATAAGTGTTCTGGTGGATATCGGCCATAAAATTTTTAGCTTTATTACCACATCCTAATCACATTTTACCTTTTTTTTTATGGATATGCCTTGTATTACCTATTCTCGAAAATCACCAGTCATAATATGACAGGTGCAAATTTCTTGTCCATTTCCATTTGATTCAATTTGTAGAAACACAAAACCGAACGAATAGGGTCCTATTGCAGTTCGTGATAGTTAAAAACACAATTTGAACTCAAACATCAAAATTCAAATGTTTAGATTTTTGTTATTTTTTTAAATGTATAATTTTGGTTTTTTCCCCAAAATGAGTGAAGAATGTGATTGTACATTGTAATTCCTCTTGAAGAAACACGAAAATGTTGATTAGAAAGAGTCGAAAAAAGTCGAGTATCGCTACAAACTTAAAATTTTCTGTGTGGTTGAAATTTCAACTCTGGTAAAATTCTCAGAAACATCATTTTCTTCGGAACTTTGTTTAGAAAACGTTCTAAAGATACATTTCTTTCAAAAAAAAATCTAGTTCGTTTTTATTTAACAGAGCTATCTATATACTCCCGTGGGCAGGTAAAGGCAATAACTGCAGAATTTCCTTTTTTTTTTTTTCCTTTATTGCTCAAGGTTACTGATTTGGTTCATGCTGGAAAAATGACGCGAAAAAAACTTCCAATTCCAACTTCCCCTATTACACTCGTCCAAAAAAAAGAAAAAGAGCTTTTGGTCTGCATCCTGGTTTTAAATAGTCAATTGCTATTAATTTTGAGTCGGGGGAAAAACGAATATGGTAGTGGATTTTTTTTATTAGCTCTTGTTTTCAAGATACATAAAAGCCCACTGGAGAAAGATGCACAAGCAACCCGAAAGGTAATGTTAAAAAGGGGGGAAAATTCCTGTGCAATAAATGTTATGAACTAGGTCCTGTTATGAACTGTTGTAATAAACAATGCTTATTTTTCTGAAAGCAGTGGTTACTTTTGGCTTGTTGCTGCAAACGCTGAATTTTTGTTTTTTATGCGTCAAAGAAGGACAATCTCTTGTAATAGTTCATCAGAATTTGGTGAGCATTAACTCAGCCCAATGACCCTGATATCTGCGTTCCATTGTAAAGATATCTTGGTGAAACCTTTCCCCATGCTCACTGCTCATAACTTTAGTTTTTAAACAAAATATCCAGGAAGAAGTGGACAAAATAGTTTCAGAGACATCCTTCATGAATGATCACAGAACTTCCGCAGGGAAAATTGTTTGACCAACTGTTTTTAGTTCTCGTCTTCCCTGCTACTTACAAATACTTGTAATATACCCTTAAAGACTTCTTGGGTATTTTTTTTCTCCCCTCGCAAATTTTTGTTGAAAAACAATGATTTTCATTATTGGGCGAATTTGAAGGGCCGTTAAAAATTCTCTCATTAATCTTAGCTTCAATATATTCGTAATTTCCCTCTAAGGTCTTGGAAAATTGTCTTTGCCCACAGCTTTCACGAAGTTCTTCATTATTCTCAGCAGAATGAGCATGGGTGGAAGCAGAAATGGGTAGATCTAGTAGAGGATAATTTTGGGTATTTCACTTCCCAAAATTTAAATTTCTTGAAGTCCATTTTGGTTTTATGTAATGATATTTTCTATCCCAACTTGGAGTTGAAGTTCAGAAGACAGCCAGTCTCATAGGAGGTGTTTATATCAGCCAGGAAAAAAGAACATTAGTGAGAATTTACTATCCTAGTTGGCTCTGTATCTTGAAAGCTAGAGCTAATCGGAATTTTTTATGGTGGTTTACGTGTTTAGCGAGGCAAAATACTTCGGAAATAACTATTTTTTAGCCGGATGCATTTTTGATTGTTGACTAGCTTTATTAGTATTGAATCCAAAACATATTTCTTCGAATATCTCGAAATCTGCAGCCGTTTACCTGCCAGTGGCAGAAAAGTTGTAAGTATTTACCTTAGCTCTAACCGTGAGCTTCATTAATTCAAACGTAAACAAGGCACACATTAGCGAAATTTTGTTTTTTGCATACACTTGTTTCAGAGAACTCTTTTCATCATAAAGAGCAAATTCTTCTTGCTCGGAAGAAGGGGTAGTTCCGCGTAACTCCAAACACGTGCATGCGCTTTGTTTTGCAAATGCATATGTTATTAGCACTATTTCAATGCATTTGATCTGTGTATAATTGCATGATGGAATAAAAATGACCAATTTAAGAACCGTTAGCACAAAAGAACCCCCCCCCCCCCAAAAAAAAAAAAAAAAAAAAAAAAACTTGCTAGATTAGTCATGATCTATAAAACGATTACGAAAACTCTGAAAACTCATATTTTGTAACCGCAAGTAAAAATATTTCCTTAGCCGTAATAAGCTCGCACAATTGCCAGACTTAAGCTCAATGTGTGTAACTTATAAAAGGTATTGCCCTCCAGGCAGGAAATGTAACGTGAAGTCTCGAAGTCTTTTCCTGTTACCTCTGCCTCCACGAAAATGGTAACAAGAGATTCGGAGATCTTATTTCTGATGCAAGGAGTTAGTTCCTCCGAAAAAAAGATCGCTGCCTTACGCAAAATAAAGCGGTATTTAGAATCTCGGTCAAGACGGTTATTTTAGTTTTCGTTTGCTCTCAAACGTTTAGGAATTTCGGGTGGTGGTATCTAGAACAATGGAATAAAAATATTCAGAAATTAATTTCTTTATGCGCTTTTTTTTCCTTCGTTCAAAAGTGGCTCAATGCAGTAAGTAGTCGCACCACACTTTGCAATGTATATATTGCGATTGTTATTTGTAATGAAATGTGCTTTTGAAGTGAAACTGATGAATGTTACTGCTGAATAAAAACATTAAGGTTGAAAGTGGTCAGTTAAACATACACACACGTGCTTATTAAAGATGCGTCTTAGTCTTCATCACGTTTGCTTATGTATTTGTTTATTTATTTTATTATTTTTTTAAATCCTTGATGAGTTAAGGATAGCTTATTCATTACAGAATGCTGCATTAAAAAATTCTCGATACGTATTATTTAAAATGCTGTTATGACTAACGTTAAAACCCCTTTTACAATTAACCATAATTCCATGGAATCTTAAACAATTTTTAACACCTGAAATAAAAATTCATCCTTGCAACCATCTGAAAATAGCATCTTACACCAGAACATATCGCGAGGAAATACAAAAAATGTAAACCATCAAAACAAAGACATTTAAAGACTTTTATTCAAATTGTTAGCAATATAGAAAACGATATCTCGTAATTGTAATGCGTTGATTCTGTCAACACTTCAAAATTTTAGTATCTTTTTCTTACAGTTAATTTCATTACAGGTTATTATTTCCTCACATCTTGAGAGTTTGTTTATTCATCCATGAATATTCCTTTTACAAAACGCAGTAGGGAAATGTGAGGCAAAGTGAAATGGTGAAATTTTTAATCTGCTTTTATCGGCACCTACCTAGTAATATTGCACCTAGTATAAGCTAGGTGCAATGACACCTAACTCTCGTATTCTAATTCCGAGTCCTGGAGGAGAGTCTAGAGTAATGGAGCAGCGCTACATTCACGATGAAATAAGCTGTGGAACCTTATTTTTAGCATGTCCATAGATGTAGCAGATTCAGTATGAAGCTGCTACATCCACTGGAAAAGCTGTGGAAATTAAAATTTCATTTCAGCATAAAGGCAGTGGTGTGCCATTCCTCCCGACTCTCCCCTCGTCATTCCTATGTTTGAAATAAAATGGTGCTAAGCTACGAAAAATTCGTAGCATATGAACTAGGCTGAGACCCAGGTGCGGATCAAGAGATGTTTCATGAGAATCATGCCCCTCTTAGGCGACCAAATATAGCTCAAAGCTACTTTTTTAAGGCTCATATTTCGAAAAAATTGCGGTACATTCTCTATTTACGCTCGAAATTTGCACTTTGATCCCATTCTCCTTTCCAAAATGACCCCCTCAAAACCAGGAAGTGTTTCCGCCCCTGGCTTGAGACCATTGTACTTGTGAACCAGTTTCGTCGAACTGGTATCTTCCTAGAAGACAAGTATTCCTGTTCATGTCTATGTACTTACATACGCACTGTGACCTGTATGAAAATGTCAAGTGTACCAACTACGAGCTAATCCATAGCCCATTCCTTGACCCAAGTTAATTCTATGAATCATTTCGTAGTTAGGCAGTCAACGTGTTAAAGAAAAATCTTTTTACAATCCTTTCATATTCTTCAAAAATTTTCCTTTACTCAGTTTTCTGTTTGGTGAACGTCCATCCGCGGAGGACGATTTTTTCCCAGTCACGGCACGTCTCTTCTAAAACGATGTCACCTGCCCACCTGTCTGCGAATGACAGGGGGACAGGTTTACTGCTTCTGTCAACAATCTCATCAAGATATATTTTATCCAGATTATGTGCAGGAGCTTTTTTCTTACAACACTTTCTATTCACGTAGCGACGCGAGAGCCTCTTGTGCCGTCTTGTCATGGAAAAACTCGTTGAACTCCTATACTGGCTTTCTCGTTTTGCACGTTTTTTGCAATTTTAGTGGTAAACAACCTTTGGGGCATTGGTCTGAATTTTAAAAAAGGATTATTAACATTAACAGGAATGATTTATGTTTATATGTCGTTAGCGCACATATTCTTTCATTTGCTTAATTTTTGGCATAAAATGTCTCTAACATTTTGCTTCGAAGTCTTTTTCGCTCCATTTTCATTTGGAGTTCCAGTTCATTCATTTTTAGTTCAATTTTCAGCTTGCAAAATATTGTGCTGAAATTACTCGAGTTCTTGTAATCAAGATTTTAATGTGTTCTCGTAGGAGAGACCAATATGGTATTCTAGAAATTGTCTTCCATGAGGAGGTTCTATGTACTCTAGAATTATACGTAATTTCCTTTCGTGCGTTATTCTAGAATTACATTATCTCCTCAGAGGGGACTTCTGAGTGTTATTTGAATTATAAGTCGCTTAGGAGGGACAATGGGGAGAACAAAGGGTTTGAGTATTCTTGATTGTAATTACCACAATTAGCAATTCAGTTTGTTGACATGAATTTGAGGCAGAAAAAATTCATGTCAACAAACTGAAGAATTGTTTGTTTCGCTTTGCATGGTTTGAACTATCTTTAACTGGAAGGAGACTAATGTCTATTCCCTCAAGAGCGCACCCTTATAAAAACGAGGCTCCTCCCAAAAAGACGAAAGACCCCCCCAAAAACTTCATAGCTTGTTCCATAACCCCCGTTATGGACACATCTGTATAGCTCGATGCCATAAATTTGTTTTGTTAGATCTACAAGTAGATCTGATGAGTTTGAAATCACTTTCAACAAAAGGCATTATTTGCTGGGCTCAAAGGGCCCCGGGTTGTAAAGTTTTGCATGGAAAATGTAATCATAGAACTAATATCTACTTTGTGAGGATATTCTTATTCATGAATTCTCTTTTATTGGGTAAATCTTTATTCCTCAAATGAGGGTTAGAAGCTTCAAACACCTTGCTACACCGATATGGAATTCTCTGGTGAAAGTAAAAATTATTTGAGGATATAAATGTGAATTTGAAACTGATTTGTCAAATCCACATTCCTTCGAAATATTTGCTGTGACTATTTGGATGCAAACTAATTTAACTGGTTTTTTCTTTCGCAAGACAATTCCCAATGGAATTTACCATCCCCCCCCCACACATCCGTCGCAAAAGTGCGATTGATGACAGATTTGCCTGACCGTGACCAACGAAAATATTCAACAAGTGTTAGTGCATGGAAAACTCGGGTGACACGCCATTCCGCCCAAGCGTACGAATGCAAAATTTGGTCTAAGTATGCGGCAAATATCACCGCGTTAGTTCAAGAGAACTTGGTTTTGGAATGCGGGGGTAAGGTCTCTAAGATTTTCGAGCAGCTAAAAGCAGTCGGGAAAGATATGCTTTTTTTTTGGGGGGGAGGGGGGGAGTAGAGAAGCAAGAAATGTGTTTCTTGATGAAAAATAAAAATTAACTGTCGCTTGGGAAGTAATATGACAGAAAACGCGGGTGTTTTTTCCAGATCAATTACCTTTTTGGCAACTTTCCGTTATCGCTGCTAGCAGGGCGTTAAGTATATTGCCATTTTGGGGACCTTATGAAAGACTACATTATTCAGTTAGTAGTTGTTTCTTTAGATTTGTGAATTTAATTACATTCTGAGCTTCAGCTGAAGGTATCTACCAAAAGTGCAATAAGTTCAACTTTCTCGTGCTAATAATCTATACTTGTTTTTAGACTTTTGAATGCTTTTTTATTGTTGCACTTGTTCTAGTTTTGGTACATCAGGTAGGATAAGTACCACTACCTTAATCATTGCCCATAACTCATGGTGTAGCTCACGTCGACGAACGAACAAGGGAAGACTGACACGCTTAGTCGGGTATCAGTCCGTTGTGTTCTGTATTCTGACGTGCTAAGCACAAAAACCGTATCTGCACTTTTCATCAAAATTGAGTTACGGTTACCGGGTGGTTCTTCGTCACATATTTTATCTAAATACAACTTTTTATGGCTATTTGTCAACGGGAAATACTCATTAAATTCTGAAAGTGTTGCATCCGAATCAAATACATGGAGGCGCAAAACTTGAAACGGCAATTTCTCATTTTGAACTCAGTTGACCATACGACTTTTACGCTTAGCACGGCAGTATTGTGCCAAAGCCATGAAAGCTGTTCGGTTCTTCCGTCGCCCTATGGTTAGGCATTCGGTGGACGCAAATGACGATTTTACGAAACGAAAGTTCAATCCTCATAAAGTCGGAGACTGGCATTTGTCGCTTTGCGTGCATTTGTATAGCACTTTTTTTCGATGTTCTCTTAGTATATCTGTGATGGATCAGTAATTCCTAATAAATTGCATATCCTTACTTGAATTGTACATTTACAACCATTAAAGCATCCTTACCTGTATCTGACATTCTCGCAAGTTTTGTTTATTTTGCTTTATACTTTAATGGTGCTGTAATTTTCACGAAGTGTATGCCTATATGAAACATAAAAGTATATATTATTCTTCATAGTATAAAAAGAAATAAGTGCCAGTTTTTTTATCTTTAAACTTTTCACTATAAAAGAAATTGGGTGAAGAAATATCCACGATTGTAACGTTTTCTCAAAATACTTAGAAATTTTTAATTAAACTTCAATGCTGCTTTAATCTGGTCCATATAGCATCCCACCTCACAATTCTACAATTGCCCACAAATTAAAGCCTACCTACTGTTGAAGTTTGAAGACATTGTTCCGTCCTGTTCCAAACGTGAGTTAAGTGTGATGTTCTCCACTCCATAATTCTTAATTCGATCAGTAATAGGAGGAAACTATCGGCGAATCGAGCACGCTTTCCTCCCATCTTTACTCTGTGGTTACTCCACGGTCGGACGATTTCGTCGATTGTTGGGAGATTCTCACAGCCAGTTATTCGAAAAGCAGGAATAAGCAGATTTCATGCATTTGGAATTGGCCACCCTCAGGGCGAAGTTCTTCCAAAGCAATGTCAACTTTAGGAATTTTACCGCACGCGTGATGAGAATCAGATTTTGCAATTTTGCACCATACTGTGTAAGTGAAAAAAGCGCCGCTCATTGTGCACATCAAATAAATTTTTAGTTTATTTTAATACGTGAATTATAAAACTTAATGTGATAACGCAGATAACGTACGTTACCGAATCTACAAGCCACAACTCCACAAGAAAAAGTTATAATTTCTCACTGATGGTAATCATAAACTATTTTTGTATGATTTGACTTTCCAAACCACAGAATACATATTGCTAATTTAAAAATCGTAGTCATGGGGAAGTTAGCTAACTATGTTGCTTGGAAGGGGACAGGAGGGGGTAGTAAATTGCGCAAGGAAATGCTTTCAGAAGTTATACAGTATCTCAAAAGAGATTAAATACGACCTATTCAGATTTACAAGTTTTTTTTTAATCTACCAGTCTTTGTGGGGATAAGTTATTGCCCTTATAGCATACATTTAAAACATTTTTTCATTTGCTTATGTACTTAGTAACACTTATTTTATGGTTAAAAACTAAGTTTTCCTTGCATTACTGTTTTCATGCATTGATCTCAACAATTGGCGTGCCTACCCACTGCCCTCCATTTTGTAGAAATTTTCTGAATCATATTTATGTAGGCTGTATTCAGTTATAATAAATAACTGAAAACGCTGCTGTTATGCAAGAAAAAATGTGTTGAGAACGAGTTATAGCAAAATGTCAACAAATATAAAATGTTGCTTTTTGTAAGCAAGGAACTGGCTTTATCTCTTAAAGTTTATTTCATATGTAAGACTGTTTCAAAATTCTTTGAACAAACACCCGTTTAAGTACTTTTTATTAAGTATTTTTCACAAGTAAGTTTTTAAAAAGCTAAGTTTAGTAAGTACAGTTTTAATAAGTAAAGGTAAGATTGAGAAAGTAAAGTACGCTCAAATATTTTTTTCTATTTGCACTTATTTCTTTTTAAGAAAGCAGTAATTGTAACTCTTTATTACTTATTTAAGTTTTATGTTCTAGGTAAAACTGATTTCTTTTTTTCGGTTTTTGGACCACCCACCAAGTTTTAGTATCACGAGCGCTTCATTTAATTCTCATTCTTCGTCCCATTCTGAGCAAGCAACTAATTTTTACGGGCGAATCATCATTACCTGGAAGCTGATCGGATGCAAGAGATGTTCTTAAAAAGAATCCATTAAAAATAGCTCTTAGCATTTCATTACATCGCATTTGAATAAAGTGCATAATTCAGTTTAGTAGCTGCATTTTCATTTTATACTTTCTTTATAAATGCTAAAATAAAGCTTCTCTTCTTTATCCGAGTATATACTATTGTTTCAAAATATCGAGCAGTGGTTGAATACAGGGCTGGTAACCAGACTTTTGTTTCGGAGGGGGTTTTACCAAACACATTATTTGAAACATTTATATGTGCTATCAAATTTGGTTTCATGTGTATTCTGTTGATTTTTGTTACAATAGATTATCTAAATTTGGAGGGAGGGGATGTTCTTACAAAACGCCATATTGTTACGTAATAAATGAATTTCTCAATAACTACCATTAACACACAATGAGTTTGTACAATTTTTCAGTCATGATAATTTCATTTTAAATAAAATAGAAACGATAATAATAACAAATATTATTTTTATCACCAAAATATCTTTACTAATAATAAAGCTGAAAGTCTCTCTGTCTGGATGTCCGGAGGATGTCTTTGTGTATGTAGGATGTCTGGATCTCTGTGACCCGCATAGCACCTAGACCGTTCGGCCGATTTTCATGAAATTTGGCACAAAGTTAGTTTGTAGCATGGGGGTGTGCACCTCGAAGCGATTTTTCGAAAATTCGATGTGGTTCTTTTTCTATTCCAATTTTAAGAATAAAATTATCATAAGATGGACGAGTAAATTACGAAATTATCATAACGTGGAACCGTAACATGGGCACAAGCCAATTGGCGAGATGCGAAATTATCATAACGTGGAATCGTAACATGAGTACAAGCCAAATGGCGAGAAAATTCACCATACATTATTTGTAAATATACAGGCGAACCAAAAGACCTTTTGATTTTTCTATTACGGGCCAAGCCGTTCGGGTACCACTAGTAAATAAATAAAATAAATAATGGAAAGCATTTCTTTGGATAAAAAATTTCGGAGGGTGTTTGAACCTTATAAACCACATTCTTGCATACGCCCCTGGTTGAATATGGTTTACCTTACTTTTCACCGACACTTAAAACTTCCTCTCCCCTTAAAAAGTATCAAAAGGTAGGATTGAAACTGAAAAACAGAGAAAGAAATTTAGTGTCTACGAAAAGTAGGGAACAACGTTGAATATGATTTCTCCAAGCAATGTGAAGTAATTTTGAGAATGTTTCATCACATTTGTGGAAATTCGAAGTAGATTTTTGACAACGTCGCACCACGCCATTTGACTCGCTATCACTTGATGTTCGTTTACAGTGGACTAGTTGTGTTGCCTGGCATTCCTTGCATGGTCTATCTTGAAAATAAAAATTGTGTTCATTGTTGCACATTCAAAAATCAGGCTTAAATAAAAGAAAAAAAATAAAAGTAAAATTTCCCGTCAAAGTGAAGAAAAGAACAATTTTATGACTGAAAATTAAAATTTAGATCTATTTAGATTTTTTTAATTCTAAAAATTCAGGAATTATTATTAATATTTTGCAGTAGTTTACCGCCCTAAGCCAGGGCCAAGGCAGAAATACATAAAATACACCGCCAGCTCAGTTAGCTGGCGATGTATTTTATTAATTATTATTAATAGGGGAACATTTAGTTTCTCCTTGGGGGGGGGGGGCGTGTCATCAGAAAATCAGTGAATAGAAGAATCCAGAAAATCCATTAACTATAAAAATTCCAGAACTCCCTACCCCTGTTGGATTCCCCCATGTGAACTTCTGAGCATCAAAAGATCTGTGCCAAATTTGGCTCAAAGGTCGAACGTTCTCCATGGCTAAGAAGGTACAGAACTGAGGATTTGTATAACGCGTATGGCATTTTGTATTAGTTTTAGAAAGGAATCGTACACACGGTAGTTAGAGCTTTTATTTATTTATTTTTTATATTTTTTTTTACGTAATACCTCGTTTTTGTCTATTTGGCTATATCTTTAAGGAAGTAACATACTGTTTCGCTGTTTGTAATGCTATTTTTGAAATCCATAAGAAAATTGAAAATGTGATGTGACTTTTTATCGGCTTGGAGCATTTGTTTCAAATCATTACTTTTTTTTAGTATACGTACCGCCATCTAAAAATGTTTCTTGGCCATAATACTTCTTAAAAATTCAAAGAAAAATGCAACTAAAATAGTTGAAAAAACATTCTTCAGAAACTTGGGAAATACAAAGGAATGCTCACTATAGTTCATTTCTATAGCAGTTTAGAGAATACTTATAGACGAAATTATGGTGCGATTGTTTTCAATCATAAGAAATTTTTAACAATTTGTTTGAGTGAAATATATATCTTGATTTTCGCACAAAACCTCGGTTTTAAACTTTAAAATATAATCCGAACATCGAAGTAAGGATTAATTTACAATGTGAAATGCATGACATTGTTCGACATTCAAGAATCTAGTCCGACCATAGAAAAAGAATATGTGCACTGTCGGTTTCTGCTCCCTGAGGAAAATATTCCCAGTGGTTCAAAAATATCGTCTGACAATATCATCGCGGACACAAACACATATAGCTTGACCACGAAGAGAAGGCGGATGACCTTGAAGCGAAACCTCATTTTGTATCATTTGTAATAGGTAGAATCAACCAGAAAGCACCTAAAAGTGAGAGTCGTTTTCATTGATCCTATCTATCACAAAATAATTACAATCAATCTATTACAAACGATACAAATGATGTGTTTGCTTCAAGGTCAACCGCCTTCTCTTCGCGGTCAAGCTTTACCAACAGTTGAAGATACAATAAACATTGTCTGAAAAATATTTATCATTCTCAGAACTTTTTCTGATCATTAAAATGATTTGAAACCGAAGTACTATCTTATATGTTAAAATATAACTTACATGATCCAAAAATATATTTTATAAAAGCTCTTTAAGGCTCAAAAATATAAAACGTACAATTGAAATTATTCGATTCCTCTTTAGAATGAACGTAAAAATCTTTGGAATTCGAAACATTTCATTTGGCCTGCAAAAAATTTAGACCTTATTGTTTAAAAAATCCCGAAAAACAACACTATTCGGTTTTTTCATGCTATTAATGAAAATCAAGAGGAAAACGTGAAAGCAAAATCGTCAACTGACGCTTCTACCTGCTACAGCTGATTTCATCCCTGAACCATCTCCAATGTGGCGGTCACTTTCACCATCGAAAGCTGTCCAAAGAAAGAGAACGAGAATTCAATATTCCAATTTCCTTTTCCCGTCTTCAGATCGACCATCCTTCAAGGCTCAAACCCAAGGTCGTGGCCGCCATTTTTGCTTGACCGAATAACGGGAAAAACAAGATTCCACGGATTGCTAATGTGGTACTCCGATATCACATCAAATGTATGCAGCACCACGCTTGGAACATTTCGCTGAATACATTTAACACCTGCGTTCTTCTTCTAAAATAACCATACTATCGATGGCGTGAAATTGTTTTAAAAGGCGAAATCTTGTTGGATTCGAAAAAAATTCGGGATTCCATCGTTATTTATTCCCCTTTATTTTCTGGAAAAAAAAAAACATTGAAATTTCTTGCAGCTTGTGTGTCAGTGGGGTTATGTGAGTTATGTTTCGAATAATTTATGTAAGGGTTCAACCCTCTCTGAAAATTTTCAAAACTATTACGGAACAAAAAAAAAAAAAAAAACTAGAAACAATATTTTTATTTTAAAGTCTATTTGAAAAATGAAATTTTTGCTATACGAAAAATTGTACTTCTGTTTGAGAAATGTTAGTTGTTTCATCAGCCGTCACTGAAACCCTTTGCAGCATTTACTTCTATTAGTTTCTTCCTTATGGACACTTTCAAATACAAATTAAATGATTTCGTAGTTAATATATTTCCATATTATGCATCTTCTGAAATAACTTGAGAAGTTTTTGATTACTGAATTGTCAGAAGAAATTCTATCTTTACTAATTATAAAGCTGAAAGCCTGGATCTCTGTCTGGATGTCTAGAAGCGTTTTCTCGAAAATTCAATTTTGCTCTTTCTAATCCAAAGATTATTTTACCGAGCAAATTATCACAATATGGACGAGCAAACTACCATCATCCATTATTTGTAAATATACCTTTTAATTTTCTACTAGGAGCAAAGCCGTGCGCGTACCGCTAGTATTTTAATAAAGCACACATTTTTCCCACTGTCGACATTATCGTCACTGTTGGTTCTCGTTCATTATTTTTCAAAAATGAGGAATTCCTCTGAGCGTAGTTTCATAAATTCTAGAAAGTGTATATCTTTTTATGTTTATTTAATATCTCCTCCTACTTTAAAAATTCTATCAAAACTAAAAGCAATGAAGGTGTTCGAAGAAAACAAATTTTGAATGATAATACAGATTTCACGAGAAATATGTTTGGCAAAACCCTTCCCGAAGCAAAAGTCTGGTTACGGGCGGGAAGAGAGACGCGGGGGAACACTGTTCCAAGAAATATTTAACTTGTTATTCTAAAACTCATGCGAATTGAATGTGTATGGGTTTTAAACCACCTTAAAAAAAATCTCTCCAAATAGGCAACTGTAATTTAAAAAGCAATTTTTGTGCCAACGAGATCTATCAGCTATGATATCAGTTCTATGAACAGATGAGATTTCTGTTTTTTCCTAGCTATTCTACTGTAAAAACAAATACATACTATGATATAAACAAACCCTTGAATTTCTTTCATCCAATCTATTTTAAATTCCATTTATAAGGCAGACTCTCTGAGCAGTTCTTTTTTCATGAATCTTTGTTGCTTCTTTACCTTACCATCTGCTTATTTCAAGAAATAAATAAATGAACTAAAGCATGATATTCAAAACATCATGATTTGCCATCTCGCCAATTGAACGTAAAAAAAAGTTGCATAACAACTAAAACTGAGGGGTTTTATTAAGTTCAGAAAGTAGGTAAATCGCGTCGTTAAACGTTTTTGACAAAACCATTACAAAAATCATATTACTGTTTGCCTGAAAGACCTGGTTTTTTTAAGCATTCTTATTTTACCCTTGACTGAATTGCAGATCTGCGCTATTCTTGGTGAGGTTGAAAAACAATGTTTTCCCTCCTTCTAGCTGACGAATAAACTTTAAACATAGTTTACGTTATTTTATTTATTTTTACGTTATAAAGGATTTAAAACGCTAGGAAAATTAAAGGTGCTCATTGTGTTTTCAGAGTCTAAATTATAAAACTTATGTAAAAATTTACTTGAAGCCGAAATTTCAAAAACAAAACCGAGGTTTTAAAAACCGTTTGGATTGTACGATATTACACGTTCCGGAACTTATTGTCAACGTAACTTCTTTTGGTTCCTTCCAGAGTGAGACTTTAGCATGTGAACTACTTTTGATGATTATTTGGTAACTCAGACTACATTTTTTCGAAAACCCTTTTTAAACGTGGTGTAACAATTAATAGTGTTGTTTTCCTCTTTCAAAATACATGGTGGTGATGATTGAAAAAGCTATAAAAAATATTTACTAAGTTTTTGAAACACTAAAAATTAAAATAGCCCGCTAGCTCATGATACTGAAGAAAAAAATGTGCAGAAAAATTTAAATATTTCTATCCAGTCTTGTAAAGTCGTACGACTTTCTGAGCAGTTCAAATATGCATTCATTTTTTTTTTCATACAATTTATACATTGTTTTGCATGAAAAAGTTCAGAATTTACTCGGCTACAGTGTGGTAAATAATCAGTAAAACTTACTACTGGACTCATGCTACATCAGAGGTATACTGCATGAAAACTATTAAAAAACAGGGGTGCCCATTTTTTGGGGTGGGAGGGGTCATGGCGCAGACTGCGCCATTGAAAATTTTACGGGGGTGTTTTAAGGGGTATTTCTCTCATTTGGGGGTTGCTCTTGCTTTTGGGGGGTCTTCACGATATTGAGGGGGTGCGCCCTTGCCCTTAGGAGGGCACCCCTGTAAAAAAAGTAAAGTTAAGTATAATTTTAATTTTTGTTTCCCATTTACAAATAAATATTAACTATTAGAATCAATTTCTGGGGAAAATAAAATTCAACACCGTTCATGTACATTGATTTCCTCACAATTCGTTGTACAGGCGTTTCCCATTCTGTCTCATTATAGATTTGATATAACTTGAATAAACTGGTGGGATGAGATTAGGTATTTTCTCTAACACGTTGCTGTGTTCGCGGGTGGGGGGAACATTGTTTCGAATGTTCTTTATTATTGTTGAGTTATAACACAACTGTTTGTTTTTTACATGAATTTAGTAATGAGTGTTTGGGGCAGACGACTACTTTCGTGAATGATCATTGTTATTTATACCGTGACTGATAGAAAATGAACTGCTTGTTATTTTCCCTCGTTTAACTGTAGTTAAGTAACATGTACTTGTATAGCCTGCATCTATTACATATGTAAGTTTATGGCACATATCTAATTCACTTGTATGTTTCTATATAGAGAAGGTATTCATTGCATATATATTTGTATAAAATGTACGCAATGCGCATTTGCATGCACTTTTTTACAATGTGCATACATTGCTGATAAACGTATACTGCATGCGTGTGTTGCATCTAAACTTGTTACATGCCAATGGATGCCTGTATTGTGCAGATGTATAATGCCTTCCTAATTAAGAAAGGAGTATTTCTTTTAACTTTGTTCCTCTTTAATGTATGGAATATTTATGTTTTAGCTATACAATACGGTTACAAATGTATTAAATTTAGTTTGCTAACTATGCAATTAGCTAATAGCAATCGCTATAGCCAAAAATGTGTAATTTCGAAGCATTAAACAGATACGAAACAAATGAGGGGTCCTCATAATCAAAAGGACTGTTTAAGGAACAACTTTCTTGCTTACTAGAAGGGAAATATAGCATGCGTATGTCGCGCACAAGTATGCATGGCAAGTATAAAATCGTTGTAAAGAGCATGTTTATACTGCATGTATACATACATAAAAAAGTAAGTAAATTATTTAGATGCAGTATGCTGGATTGCATATAAAGATGTATTGTATGTGCTTGTTATGAGCAATGCATAACAAGCAAAAATTAATAATAATCATAGTCATAAATTTTTTAAGCTGTCCTAAAAATATTAAAATATTAAAACTTATTTTAAATTTGTCGACATTTAAATGCAAAGTTCATTGTGAAGTAATTAATGGAATCCTAATGTAGACTGCCAAATATTTTTGGTTGGTGGGAAATAATCATATGTAAGCAGCTGACGTAAACTTTCGCTAACTTTTTGTTTTTCTACAAGAAATAACTAGTATGTTGCGGCCATCACGAAACTTTCTTCTATATTTTTCTTTTTTTTCTGATCCCTCCCCATGCTTGACGAGGAAGCAATATTCCAAACAAAATTACACATGCAAAAACTTGACGACCATCCCAATGTCTGAATTATTGCAAGAGCAAAGCAAAGAGCGAAAATTGAAAGTTATTTTAAAAGCCTTGCTTGAATTAATTACAAATATTTTATTTGTTAACAAACGCAAGATGACAAACGTTAAAAATTTTAAATCATTGAGATAATATTTCCTATCATTTCCATACAATTAAAATCACGAGAAATACGCAGACGACAATCTATTACGATTTATCTTTCTTATTGTTGCATTAATAAAAATATTTTTATTCGCAAAAAAAAAAAAAAATGTCAACACCTCTTGGAGCGATTGGCGTCAAAATTGAACCAAAGCCTTTTTACATATGGATTCACATATATTCCAAATTTCAACCAGAACGTAGCATTACTTCTTGAGATAGGGCACTCACAATGGAAAAAAAAGAACGGGTGATTGATTGAGCTACCCCCTTTTTAGCTGTTGGCACCAAAATAAAATCAGCTCTTATACCCACTAAGGGCTACTTGCCGATAAATTCTTCTTTCATTCCGTTCATTATTTCTTGAGGTACAGCAGTCACAATTGACGACAAAAACGTTCTATAGCTCAACCTCCGTTTGAGTTATTGACACCAAAATTGAATCAGCACCTGTTCTTGTTAATGGCAACATATGGACCAAATTTTGTTTGATTCCGCCAGTTACTTCCTGAGGAATAGCAAGCACGCGTAACTCAAAAAACGTCCCATTGCTCCACCCCCCTTGGAGGAATTCGCGCCAAAAACCAATGGGCACAAGTTCACATAGAGGCACATATGTGTACCAAATTTCGTTCGATTTCATGCGGTAGTTTTTGCTGTAGAGCTGCCACAAAAAACTGGTCACACACAGACGTGACACACACACAGACACAGACATTTTCCAAAAATGGTCAAAATGGACTCAGCACACCTCAAAACGTTCGAATCCGTCGAAATTCGAAAATTTGCACGAATCCAATACTTTCTTCTATATATTAGATATAGAAGAAAGTAAAAATTATGCAGATGGTACAATCTGAAAAAAAAAGACTTTCATGTAACTTGTAGAGGAGATGGAAAGGTAGCTTTACTCTTAAGTGTTCCTTTTTCTTTCTTAAGCCAGGGGTGCCCCATTTCAAGAGCAGAGCGCACTCCCCCCCCCCCCCTCCAAATATCACAAAGACTTACACTCCCCACCAAGAAGCAAGAACACACCTAAAAAAGAAAAAAGCAGAAAAATATCCCCCCCCCCCTAAGAATTTCAATGGCACAGCCTGCACCCCCCCCCCCCCCAACCTTTCTAGGTCTAAATCCCTGCCTAAGCGTGTGTATTCAGGTAATATTTCATTATGTCGAACGCAATCCTTGCATTTGAAATGAAAGGAAGTTTCTATTATGTCAGCTCGTGTGACCGATTAAGTACTTAAAAGAAGAACAATAATTTAGATTTGGAGATAACGGTTAGCAAATCAAAAAGCGAATTGAAAAAGTCTGCCAATAAAGATCCGATCTTTCTACTTGAAATTGCCGGTTAACTAAGCTGTTCAACCCCCGGTTAACGAGCGTTCGCACGCATCACATAAAAGCTTCGAAAAGTACTTTTAGAACCGCTGTTTACTTTCGTTTTTTTTACGCGTTGCATTCAGCAACATTGTAACCCGAAATTCGAGAGGGGAAAAAAAAAAGCAGCTTCCAATGTATGGCTATTTGTAGCCACCTCTCAGCTTGTTACCGGGTTGTACCTGGTCACATTATTTGGTGTCACTGTCCGCGTGGTTCGAAACTGAAAAACACTTGTTTGGGGTCGCTGGGTTCAAAGAACCAAATGCTGGACCCATTGTTTTGATGTGCCGCTGTAGGGCGTGAAGTGGAAACAAGTTAATCAGTTTTGATATCGATTCTGATGGGAAAATAAACCCGGCACCTTGCAAACGATGACGTTTTGCTTCGTTGTGAGGTCACTAATTCACTTCCTTGCCATCAGGCGCTAATTTCTAACAAAAGTGCGGAAGCCTTACTGTCTTCAGGAGTTTTTGATGCGTAGTCAGTCTAAATTTCGTTTTATGTCTAAAAGTTAACATAAAATTGACAAAGTGTTGGAACAAAGTTTCCGTGATCCCGCATACAAATTAATTCTGCTCGCAACCAATTTTCTAACTTTGTGAACATTTTTTTTCATTAAAGTGTCATATTTTATTCTTAAAAATAATGTTAAGTGTCATAGTCCCAAGGCCGCAGAGAGGCAAGGCGCCCCCCCCCCCCCCAAAAAAAAAGAAAAGGAAAAGAAAAAGGGGGAGAATGGGGGAAAAAGAAGGAAACAAGAGGTTAAAGAAAAAGAAACCAAAACTGCTTATCAGGAAGCAATTCTCAATTTTAAGTGCCGCAACAGTAAGTACCAAAAGAGTCAATTTTACTTAATCTTTAAGTTTTCTCTAATTCGGAGTTTTCTCCCCCTTTTTCTTTCTTCCTTTCTTTTTTTCTTTCTTTTCTTCTTTCTTTCCTTTTTTGCGTCAGTGTCATTCCCCCCCCCCCAAAAGGCCCGGGCCCCTATTTCCGACTAGGCTGACATGGCCTCTCGTCGGGCCTGCATAGTTCTTCCTCTATTATATTTTAAAGTGTCATCTTCCATACTTAATATTATTTTTTGAAAGTGTATTAAATTATATCCCCAAACCATTAAACATTCCTTTCGCCACTTTGAACTAGAAACGTTTGTTAGAATCTAAGGCCCTGCTACTTGCCATATTTTTAAAAAAAAATTGTCTACCTCAAAACACAAAACTCATTTAAGGACTAACATGACTAAATATTTTGTCAATGTGAAGATTTATTCAGAGTTCAATTATAATAATTTAATTATAATTTATTGATTTAAGAGTTAATTCGTTTAAAGTAAAACAAAAATAAATCTTAGTTCTGTGTTCTGTTTTACTAAAAGAAATAAAATACCATTGCCATCTTTATTTTCTAAACTGTGGGAAGTGTGAATTGGTTAAACATATTGTTTCTTTATGTCCAGCTTAGAAAAAAAAACTAAATATTCCTTCTCATTGGAATACTAGTGAATACAGGAAATCAGACACATAAGTCAATTCTTAAACTAATGTATAGTATGTCATTTATAAATTTTTCTTGAAGGAAATTCTTCTTAAAGAGACCCTCAGTTTTTCGAATTAAAGCTAGCAATTCTATGGCATGTTTCTAACCAGAAACGAAATTTCACTTCATGTGCTCAGTTTTGCATGACTATTCGCCTTTGGTTTTACATTGAAATTGAGAAAAAAACCCATCTGGTTCTAGTAATATTATAAATTTGCTCATTAATATCTAAAATACCATGAGCATGCAATACATATTTGTAAGCAATATCTCGAGATAACCGAGCAATAAAACATGGAATTGGTTATTTTATCATAAATATGCAACATTTTATTGAAATATTTTTTAAGAAAACAATACTTCGATGTCCTTCGAATTTTCTTGTTTTCGTAGCACTCAATGACAGCAAAATAATAAATGTTTCTTTCTCCTCCCCCCTTTTCGCTAACTTCTCAATAACATGCTTTCATGCACCAGGAGTAATTGATTTCAATATGTGGCTATTTTGAGCAAGCTCATTAAACAAAATTAAAATACATTGGTCTCGATTCACCAATAGCATACTTAATCTGCTCTCAATACTTGTTAGCCATAAATAACTTTCTAATATTTAAAAGCAGCACCGACGAGCTGGAGACATTGCTGATTAAAACCACTGAAGATTAAAACAAGACGGTCATGTGATTGTATTTTTTCTTGTGCATAGGAGGTTCGAAAAGGTTGTTGCCGACATCAACAGTGAATCATCAACTACTTAAGTATCATTAATGAAGATGCGTCAGGTGAAAAGACAATAAACCCGACTTATGGGTTAATAAAGGCATTGTCTTTATGAACAGGTTAATGTTGCAAAACTTTTAATGTGTCGCCAGGAGAATGACGTCGTAGATGCTTTTGAATCAGCTGCCGTGTCCTGCTTCGTTTACACGTTGCTGAGTTCGAACGATATTGAGAACTAATATTTCATAAATAAAATTGTTTCACCGATCCAAAAAGTTTATAAATTTACTACTGCACCAAGAAGGTTTTTTTTTTTTTTTGAAAGACTATAGGAAAAATTTAATTATTCTAACAGCCGAATAATTAGGGCTGTGGTTATTCTTAATTTGAATCTTCATATACTGTGGGCTACTTAGGTCTACATTTTCGAAATTTTCTCCTCTTTTCTCAAAAATTTTGTAATTATATTTACAAGCTGTGGAAACTTTTTTTACGCATCTAAAAATCTCTTAAGTATTGAATTGTGATTATTTTGTTTCCAAGTATTTTTCCCTTTATAATTACTTTTTATTTGAGACAATGTTACCCATGTGTTTGGAATACTTCGGCTGAAAGTGGTTTTCCTTATTTAAAATCGTTGTAGAACTAATTGGAGTCAAAGAGAGCAGTGTGTTCATACGAAAAACTATTTGAAAGAAAAATACATTTTAAAAGAAGTTTGAGTCACTTAAAATGTTTGTGCATACCTAGCTATTGTCTCGGAAATTACCGACAGCGAATAATTATTTTTTACTTAGTTTTGGAGGTTGAATAATTTTATTAACAGAACAAAGGACCTTAAATTGTTGGCTACTTCCAAAACTTGCTGGTGCGTTATATGCTTTCAATATTAGCTCTTCTCTCACATCAACAGCTCTCCCATGAAACCTGAGTCCATGCCATTCTACGGCAACTAAATTCCGTCAACTTTCCAACATATTTAACAAAATTTGTAAGACTGGGTCAACTTTTTCTAAACCTACAACTTTCAGTTCCGCTTCATCTTCTGTAATAAAAGCCATGTAACTGAGCCTTAATGAATTGAGCCTGTAATCTCTCCCTTTATGTTTCTCCTGCTTCGAGTTTCACTTTTGGCTTTTCTTTTCCAAATCTCTCTGGCGGATTTTTTCAAGTTTTTATGCTGGGTCAAATTAGGTCGTAATTTTTAGGTTAGGAGACAGGTTGTTATTGTGACACTTTAAAATAAAAAACTTGACAGAAATGATAAGTACAACTATACTACTACGTAAAGTATTAAATAGTGTTCATAAATAGGTACTTAATAAACTCTTAGCTGATTTTGAACTGCTTCTACATGCAAAAGTTTGAAAGGTTATGTAGACACACGTTAGCACAAGGAACGCCGAACCATTAGTGTTGCTTCTTGAGCAGAGCGAATCGAGCGTTCGAGCTATCGAACTGCTTGGTACCGAGTACTTGGGATGCTCTCTAGCAAGTTCTGTTTAAGTATGTTTAAAAATGTTTTCCCGAAGGTTGACAGATCTTTATCTTTTGTATCTTTTTATCTGTTGTACCTTTTTCTGAATTTGGGCCAAAGAAGGAACCAAGGGCTAAAGTAGCCCGAGTGTTCGGTACTCGTTCTCTAGAACCTTTTTTATTCGAAATCAAAGTAATTTCTCGTTCGTTATTTACTTATTTTTTACTTAGTCGTTTTTGCGTCACATACAGAAAAAAAACTTCATACATTTCTATTTTCTGGAGAGATAAAGTTTTTATTTACTTTGATTTTATTTTCCTCTAAAGTACTTTTTCAAATCTGTTTGCTGGTTAGTGCCTGGCAGATGCGAGATTGAAAATTCGTCTTTACATGGCTATTTGCGATCTTCTGATTCTACAATAAATTGTGGTAACATAACAAACACCCCTGCAGCTGAATTTCAATCATAAAGGAAAGCGTGAGATTGACCTAAAGCCCTGAATCGTCGTTTAAGTAGCGACATGTCCGCTATCTTTGGGTTAAACGCCGCTTTCTTCGCTTGTCTACTATGATAATGTAGCGTGCTTTGCTTCTTAATAGTAATTTCACATTAACTCCATGTTAATCCACAATCAAGAGGCATCACAATCAAAAAACAAAATGGACTAGTTCATCATAACAAAAATAGAAAATATAAGCGGCATTTAGCCTCAAGATGTTGGACATGTCCCTACTTCAGCTGCGATTTAGGGTTTTAGATCGACCGTGCTTTATTCAAACGACACAAGCATTTGAACCAGAAAACATCGGACCAGTTCTTTGTTTAGAAAGTATGTGAATTGTTTTGATATGTTTAGTCTTTCAAACAATTCGATGTAATTTTGCTACAAAATCTAGTTTTTTGCTTTAATGAACCGTAAGTCTGCTTATTTTAGGATTGGCTTTGCTTATTACGTCCGGACTATCCGGACTTTTGATCATCCGGATTGCTTTATTCGGATAAACGAGGTTCTACTGTATTCACATTTGCCGTCTGCTTGGCGCCAGTCTATTCTTGTCCTAGCCAAACACTAGACTGACGTTATCAAATGGCGCATGTTTTGTGAACATAGTTTAGAGAACCTCGCTCTTTTAAAACAGCTGTAATCACTGACTTTCATACAAACAATGTCTCTTAAATCATTGTTAGCTGTGAATTGTCAGCTGTGAGATGTGGTAAAACAACTACTAATACTACTAGAATAGAAGCGTTTGCTGGAGTGTTGGAGATAGTACTTGGTCGGCCACTGCAATTCTTAATGAATCGCCATACTTCGACTAAGATCTCTTACGGCAAATTTAGAAGGCAACTGATCTAATGACTTCACTAAGTGCAGACCTGAAGCAGTAGTACATTCCGATTGCTTTAAATTGCAAGTACAACTCTCCTGTTTTATGCTACAAAAGAAAATCCTTCCGAACACCTTGTGACATTTACAACATATTGCACCCCAGCAACGAAAGTGACACAACTCAAAACAACAGCATTGGAAAAGATCAAGGTTTTACTCAATTATAATTTTAAGTGATTAAGTCGCAAATATTACAGTATGTAAGAAAAAATATGATGTGATGTTTACTGGTTAGTTTCTTTGTGTAGATTAATGATCCATACTTAAAGTTCGATTTTTTTTTTTTTTTTTTCTAAATAGGAAGTTTTGATGATGAGTGAGGTGTCGCTTTCGATCACATCGTTTTTATGCCATCTCGGATTAGTGATGGAAGCTAACTGCGTGCGAGTTAGAAAAAGCATTAAATGTAGATAGTTAGTACAGCAGACCTTCGTTTTACGCGGGTTTATTTTACGCGGTTTCGATTATACGCGGTTTAAGATAAGATTCGGTTTTACACGGATGCAGCAATGCAAACAGATACAATTTTCCGCTCTTTCAAAATCCAAACTCCTAAAGATTGCAGATTACCCGACGGAATAAACTGCATTTTGGCGTGCTAATAATCAAGCTTGGGCCACCGGAGACATTTTATGCGATTGGTTCCAGAACTCTTTCCAGAAGTAAAGGTATTAAACTCACACAGCTCCACACTCACTGGAAGAGTTTTTAGGAGTGACAAAAGAGGACAAAACCAACGAGGATACTGACATCGATGACACACAGCCAAACCGTTCACACTGAAAATTTTGAGCCATTCTTTGACAATCGCGAATGATTTCTCTTATTTGTTAGCGAAGGAAGATTCTATCTTAGGAATGTGTGACGCAAGTGATCACGGATGCGTTAATACTCTGCAAAGAATTAGAGAAAAATTCTTAATAACTGCCGAAAGACTATCATAGCCAGCTCCTCTTTATGAACAGGACACGAAATTAATTTGTTTTTTTTTATGCATGTTGCGCATAAAAGTCGATATAAGTATACGTTAAACTTATTATACAATTAGTCATCATTAGAATTAAGTATTTCGTTATCTACGGAACCAAACCCCTATTTTAACACTAGTATTAGGTCTCAATTTACAGTTTCGATTTACGCAGCATTTCCGTGGAACGTAACCCCCCTCGTAAAACGAGGGTCTATTGTACTATATTGTTCCAAAAATTTTGTCGTGTCACTTTTGTTGCCGGGGTGCGATTTGTCGAACTCTTTTTAAAAACGCTGTATATGTAAATGTATATGTTTCTTGCATAATTTTACACGGAATATGAGAGGGGCGAAATTCACATTTGGTTCATCCTAATAGCTGAAAGAGTCTTATTAATCATTTTTCTGTGTAGGAAAGAACTTTTCAATTTTGTCACATTTTGAGAAAAGAGATTTCATTAAAGATTTTTCGGCCTGCGATATTAGAAAACTTTCATATTCTGCTACCTCAAAGGATATTTAATGTGCACTTTGCCATGGCGTACCATTGCTTCATTTTTGCATGTTCTCTTAAATTTTAATATTTCACACGCGATCTTCCAATAAAAGATGGTAGCGCCTTTACATCAACAGAAAATAAACATGGAATACCATGCCACCTGTTGATAACCTTCTTCCTATAAAAATATCATACTAATCTACTTTCGTCAATAAATTAAAACAAAAGTTTCTTAATGTTCATAATTAAGTTTAATGAAAGCGGGTTACAATGCATGGTAAACTTATTTGCTAAATCAAAATGACGAACCCGTTGATCAAAAAGAACCTTTCTGTTGCCGATTCTCCCTTTGAAGTCCGCGAACTCACTTTCAGAATCATTCAACGCTATTCAATCCCTGTAATCTGAAGGAACATTTCCAGTCCTGTCGATTTCTTCTATTCGAAGGTCACTGTGGAAGTTGGGTTCTTGCAGAACTCGACGGGAAGGGAAGATGAAGAATACAAAAAGAAGTCGGAATTTTTCTGTCCTGCTGTAGTATTCTTCAGGGCGTGAACTGTGCTATTTTGCATAAGATCGCATTAGCTTGCATTCCCGAGTTGCTTTTCTGGGATGGTAACAATGTATCAAAGTCTAGACATTTGGAATTCGAGGGGGCAGTTCAGATCTGACCCACAGATTGGAAGTGATTTCGGCGCCGGTGTTCGAATCTTGTCAACGAACGATTAGAATTCTGATTTCGATGGTTATTTGTCTGGCAGTGTCACATGTAAATTGGCCAGAAATTATCTTTATTGAGCAGCCACAGCCCAAGGCTTTTATTCCAGCATCTTCACAAATGGTGTTTTGGAGAAGAACTTTTGAAAATTACCGGGAATCGTCTAACAGTTTGAGCTTGAAGTTTAGTTTGAAATGATTATTGAACAAAGAAAAAAAAAGGAAAATCCACAAACGGCATCTCTATGTTTTACAATAAAAACGTTAAAAATAATTTGTGGAATTCAGGGAAAATTTATTGAATTAACTTACTTTAGACATAGAACAAAGTAACTTGACTAATAATAATACACTGGGGGAGGGGGGGCATGCTCGAGTATTGCAACACCGCCTGAGCTGGAGGTTCTGGTTAAGAGATTTTATCGAAATTACCTGGTGCCAATATCAATATTCGAGAAAATTAATATCAATCAAACCAGGATTATTCCTGGTTGGAACTCAAAAGCAGTAAAAAGCGCGAGGAAAAAAAAACTAGCATTTGGTGGATTCATAACATGTATCGGGATTGCGCCTAGCATTTACTATCCTCCCCCCCCCCCTCAAAAAAATCTGCAACAACAAACAGTAGGAAAGAATCGTACTCCGACATATCTAATTAATTCTACTGATCTTTTCCGAAAAAAATATTGATATGAAGATTTTAAACGAAATTGTTACATTGTCACATGTGTTAGGATTGTTTCATTTTCAAATAGGCGAGTCCTTCTATTTCATATCCTCCCGACCCCAAAACGCCGTTATTGAATTGTTAGTCAAGTTGAGCCCAACCCGAATTCTCACGAAATTCGTCGAGTTAGAAGGAACGTGAAGGAAAGTGAAGTTGATCCAATTGTTGAAAACGCCCGATGACAAAAGGCAACTCCCAGACGCCAACTGAATAGTTTTTGTACCTCACTTTCTAATTTTTCGATCCTTTAGGGTCAAAGTATAATCAATCCCTTCTTCCAATCAGAGCTATGTGTGTTATAATACTTGAAGGAATGATTGGAATAAATAAGATGAGTTTACCTTGTGTTATACTGTTAGTTATATATAATACTTATGTGTGGCTTATGAAACTTATTGTATTGTAAGAAATATTTAGTAAGTTTAAGGTTAAAAATAGATTGCTTCCGTCTTAATATTAGAAATATATTTTTAAAAGTTAACAAAAAATGTCAACATTCAGGCAGACATTTTATGAACATTGTCTTAGACTTCCTATTATCCATACCAATGGGTAAAATTACTTGATCAATGATCTATGACTTCTAGGGCTAAAAAAAAAGGGCTAAAAGCTGAAGCTAGTCTTGAACGCGCATTCTGAAATGCCACGATCCACACTTTCTCTTTCTGACCAATCGTTTAGTCCGCTGACAAGAAAAGCGTTTCTCGAAATGATTTTAATAGCATTGAGTACATACTTAGTGTTCATTAATATTTTGATCATTTCTTACAAGTAAAAAATTTTTTACCCTAACAGGAAATCGCAAATAAACAGAGTATTTTAGAACACATTCCTCCTACAGCCTTTTTGTGATGTTAGATGAATATTATTCAAAGACATTATGAAGCTGTTCTTCATACACACCTTCTCCAACTTTTATTGCCATATAGCGTAGACCGAGCAGTGAATGAACGTTTATAAACAGCGTTCCCTCCAAAACAAATTCCCTCCGTTAATAAACAGCTTGCCATTATAAAAAAAAGTTCTAAAAGTTTTTATTGGTTGGCTATTGCCATTAGTACCTTTTATGCACCCCCCCCCCCAAAAAAAAGGCTGTGTTTGTCCATTGGTTGGAAGGTGCTCATTCACTGGGTTGGTAAAATTGTTTTCATTTCAAACTCCCATCTCCTCAACCAAAACTGACGCAGAACCGCGCAAGTTCTCCCAATTTAAAAAAAAAACATATTGTACACTAGTACAACACTGCCACATCTGCAAAAACTACTTTTCGAGAAAAATCAATTTAAATGTAATGCGCCTTAGCTTAAATTTTTATAGTAACACACTTTTGACACATCTCAAAAAAGAGGATATTTTTTTTTTTTCGTTTGTGGCTGTCTTCCATTTTAACATAATTAATAAAAATGCACCAAGACATGCATGTAACTCAAAATCGACAATTTTCGACTTGTGGTGGTGTTGTATTAGGTGTGCGATATATCAATAAAAACATTTTTCGCTGTCATGTACAAAATCCTTGTTTTTAACGATGTTATGAAATTTTAAAAATGAAATTGCGCTAAAGTGTCCACTCAGTGGCCGGTCTACGCTAGTTGAAAAGGATATGCTAAAAGTTTTCTAGCAAACTAATTTATTCGTTCACTTTTTGTCCATGTGTTTTTTTTTTTTTTTCATTAGTTGTTACGTTTAAAGTACTGTGTTTATTTATTTTTTCTTTCTTTTTTTCCCAGTTGACGTTTTGCTGCGGGTCTGGCGTAGTCTATGGAGGTGGCTCCGCCCTCCAAGTCCCGGCCCCGCCCATCGTCTCGAGCGCGATCCTGCAAGAGTGGCGGCGCTGGCCGGCGCCCCCCAAGCCCGGACAGTGCCTGCGAGCATGACGCCAATGGCGCGGAAGACGACATGTCGGAAGAGGGTGGAAAGCCCCGTAAGGCCGGATCCGGCCTGCTAAGACGGAAATACGGAGATGTACTCAAAGGTAAAATCAATTTTCTTGGTAAAAGTACTGTAAAACCTCAAAGTTGACCACTGGTCTAAGCTGACAGCTTCTGTCAGGTACAGAGTTAGTCCTATATCATGTATCAACCTCTATAAGTAGACCACCTGTCGAAGTTGACCTCTTAAGTACTGCAACGCAAAGTGTCAACCTACACAGGTTTCACTGTAATTTCTTTTTAAAACAGTAACTAAAAGTCGATTACCCAGTAGAAAGCTAATGTTGTGTTTTTGATCCCATCTAACTAGCCATTGGTGACAGTTTATGGTTTCATGGATCTGGTCCAGCTCAAGTCCAACTAGAAGGGGACTCGTTTGAAAAGATCTCGTTTATCATGTCCCAAATAAAATGTTAAAGAGTGACTGAAGTGATGTTACATTTCCAGGTGAAAGTAACTGGTATAATTTTACACAAATTATGAGCGCAGTCTTTTTTTGTTCCCCTTTTGGTAAAACGTTTGTTGTAAATAGTGAAAAGAGGGGGAAGCAGCGTGTTGCACTCTTTTAGTAATTGTTTTCTCGGGAAAAGTTAAACAAAACTAGTGAGACAAAGAAAGACAAATGAGGCAGTGAGAAGCAAAGGGATGTAAGTGGACATTTTCAAGTCTTGAGTAAAACGCGTTTATAGTTCCGGTCCTAGAGTGTTTTATTGAAATTTTGTCTAAATCATGTTGTATAGCAGCACTTACCAGGGCTACTAGTACTATCTCTTGCACGAAAACGGAGCGGTTCACTTACCATTTGTACTGGTTATCTCCAAATTTTCAATTTTATCACTTACATCCCTTTGCTTCTCACTGCCTCGTATGTTGTCGACAGGACTTTTGCACTCTGGTCTTTGTCACAAGTAAGATAACATTGGAGCAATGCAAATTCTGAGGACTAAAGGTAATTTTATGACATTGAAAAAAGTGTCTAAATTACTACCTATTGTTTAGCAATCAACAGCAGGCACAGTTTTCAAAGCTTATAAGTTAAATTTTGCTTTGTAATTGCTTTTTCATACTGTTTTACGATAAAATACTTTAAATA
Organism: Uloborus diversus; assembly: GCF_026930045.1. NCBI lineage: Eukaryota > Metazoa > Arthropoda > Arachnida > Araneae > Uloboridae > Uloborus > Uloborus diversus. The sequence goes on from NC_072731.1 coordinate 208,226,476, forward strand.
ATAAAGGAATGAATATATTGAGTAAAAGATACTTTCTAATGATACTTTATCTTGTTTGATTGAAGATGAAATAAAGCTCTTAAATTGTACTTATAATTCCATATTTAAAAAAGGAACTGAGCATTTTTGCTTTATTGAATCAAAACTGTTTGAAACAAGCATGACTCATTTAAGCGGCGGTCACTGCAATAGAAAACATATTGCAAATTACTAGTAAGGCAGAATTTACTCTCAAAGTATTTGTTTTTCCAATCGGTGATGCATCATGAAATTACAAATAAGCTCCTGCTTAGTTCATGGCACATTATTCTAGCCCTAAGTGTGACTTAAGTTCGGCGAAAACTACTTGTTAACAATTTTCATTTTTGGCACTTTAATGATGCATGACGCTTCATGGGAAAACAAAAGGAGGGACAACAAATTCTCTGGAGATGCAACAACAATGGCACTTTTTCCTGGAAACAATCTCCTCGCTGCTGCGAACCTTGAAGTGAAGACTTTACGAGACATGTCTGAAGTACGTAGCGAAATCTGCAGAAAAAGTCTCTCTGCTCTATTGACATGTGCAAGGACAATGATTTCGATGACTGTCATCGTTTTTTTTTGAATTCCAATCGATTTCTTCAGAGGTCGATTGCCAATGTACTTACGCGTTTTTTATATTTTGTACTTTAAAGTGCTTAAACTCGTAAATGTTTTAGTATTAAATAAATTTGAGCTTATATAGTCCATGTTCATTGAATGTAGGTCAGAAAGGAATAAATCTTTTTAAAAAAATAAATTTTAAATTTAAAACAATTTCAGTTTATTTTAGCAGCGGTAGAATGTGCTGAAAAGAAATCAACTGCTATTGAGTGCAAAATTTACAAGATCCGTTACGTTGTTTTGTTTTTCCGAGAAGTTATTTTAACGCATTTTCTTGAGAAGAAACAGTGCAAAAGTCCGCAGAAGAAAAACAAAGACCTCCAAAACAATGAATATTTATTCATCTGTTATTTAGTGTTCGACAATTTCGTACTGAGTTAAAAAGGATCTGCCAAAAAGACAAGAAAAAAAAAGTCACAAAAACCATTCCACCTTTCTTGGAAAAATTCTGCAAACACTCGGTCTGTCAGCATTCGAAGAGAAAAATAGCTCCATGATTAATTTATAAAGCTTTACACACGCTGCTTGAATTTTAAAAACACCGGAATGTACTTTTGAAGATATCGCCTATGAAAAATAGGAACTCATAAAATGTGGAAGAGCACTGTTCATTACTGCAAAGTTATGTCTTCCATAATGGCACATTCGCTTTCAGAACTCAAAAAAGTGTTAACACAATCGCCCATTGTTGCCATTAAAAATGAGAAAATACCGCACGTCGTAAAGCTCCAAAAGGGAAACCGAAAAAGAAAAATGCCTCCGTAATTCTATTTCTCGAAATTTACAGCGCCTTAAATTCTAAACGCTAACCTGTGGACGATAAGTGACCCACAAAAAGAATTTGATGCCAAGGTTAGCTGGTTTTTGTACCTGAGCGACTTTTTTTTTTTTTTTGGCAGTAGCGACATCTGGAGCGATGTTGTGACTCTTAGTGCCTGCCTGCTTCAGGCGGTTTAATTAAGAACAAAAAATGCGCCGCTTTTTGTCTGCTTCACTTTCCCTTTCATCCAGGAATGTCGAAAGCAGCCATTAACAATGAAGGCAGAGATTCCATAATGGCATAAGGAAGGTTCGCAGTCTGCTGCTGAATGAGTTAAACGTAGCGGCTTTTTATATTTAACGAATTTCACGCTTTTCGAAGCCTTCCTTTTAAGGGCTTCTTCCTCGTTGTAATTAGTTCTAAAAACTGTCCACTGCAGTTGACTTCAGTACTGATTTATAATCTAGATAAATTTCATCCTATAAGCGAAGTTAAGTATTTTTAGTGAATACTATGTTAAATATAGTCGGTTTTGATTGAAAAGTTTTGACAAATATGAAGTTCCTCTTTTTTTTTCCTGACAGGTCAGCATATTTTAAAACTTAAACTTCGTTCCTGTTTAATCTCAAAAATTAAGTTCTGTGTTATGGGACGTAATTTACTTGTTTCTTTTTTTATTTCTCATTTAGAATCGGTATCGGATATGATGCAACTGAGAGCTAGATATTAGACAACAATTTTGTAAATTACATGTTTTGAGAGGAACTTTCTGTAAGGGTAATGGTTTCAATGTGCTGCTATGTTTGCATAGAAGCTACATATGAGGCAGTGAGAAGAAAAGGGATGTAAGTGAACTTTAAACGCGTTTTGCTCAAAACTTTATAAAGTTTAGCTCGTAGGTAGGCATTCTTTGAAATTTTTTCCTAAATCTTGCTGTGTAAGACAGCAGCACCTACCAGAGCTACTAATACTATTTATTGCCAATTGCCCCATAACAGAGAAGAGGTTCTTCTAACATTTGCGTCAGTTATCTCGAAATTTTTAGTTTTGCCCTTTGCTTCTCACCGTCTCATTTGTGAATTCTCGCTTTTTGAAATGAAATTTCTTTAACGGGTCCTAAAAATTTTTACTACTGGATTTAATTTGAGTGTTAGAATTAAGTTTTGCTACTGTGTGTGTCTTGTCAGCTAACTATCGTTAAATAAATCTTAACTATAGTTTTTCTTTAATCAATTTTATCTTATTTCAATCCTTTTGCTTTAAGAACGGACGTTAACACAGATAAGAAGTTTAACATTCGTTGTAGATTTCACAAAGTGAGGTTTTGTACCTAGATGCAAGATCAATGTCTTTTTTTTTTCTTTACAAAAAGTGATACTCATTGTACTTATTGTATCCGACGATAGCGGACAATGTAAATAGAATACAACATAGCTTTCCAAAAATGACAATATTTTGATTCAGACATAAAGTGTAAACGACAGTGGTACATAAAATATTATTAATTAGTGATACCCTACTTGGCTTTGGTGGCACATTTGCAATTTATTTGCGAATTTGTAACCGTATGTTGTCTCAACGGATACGAGATAGCAGAAAAACACAAACTGAAAAGAATAATCTCTTTCAAGGTTTGTTTACCATGAGCTCTGTAAACTTAGGATACACACTTTTTTCATTTCTGGAGAAACACTGTTTAAAAGGGGCTAGTTCTTGTCGCAATAGCCGGAAATTACATGCTCAAAGAATGTCGCGTGCAGTGATATTGTTTGATGTGGCAAATATGACTATCTCTAAAATCATACCTACCATTTACAAGCGCATAAGTTGTCCTCATTATCGACTATGCTTCTCTGTGCGTCTCTGAAGAAATATTGTCCAAGTCCGAAATTCAGCCCGAAGGGATATTTGAGATTATCATTAGAAACATGTAGGCTGACGTCCATCTAAATGAGAAGAAAACATTTGCTTGTTTCCAGAGTCTTCATTATGGCAAAGAGTTCGTTCAGAATTAAACGAGTCTACAATCATCGATTTTCTGACATAAGCTTAATTAATAACTCTCTCAATTGGATTAGAGGCTGCAAATTTTTCCGACCGAATTCTTCCGATTATAAATAATTTTTGATTACTAGAGTATTTTATGTACGTTGATTATGTATTAATTTCACATTTCCAAAAAGTACAACTTTTAAAATTTATAGGTGCTGCCGCCCAAGACAGCGATGTGGATTCTGGCATCGTGGCGTGCAGGAAACCTGGTGAAAGAATAAGTTCCACTTCCTCAGCTGACACGGACAGCAGCCAAGAGTCTAGACGAAGAATCGAGTAAGTTCTAGGGCTCGACCGATGGCATTTTTTGGCCGATGGGCCGATGCCGATTGTTGGCCGATTGTTCAAAGATGGCCGATGGCCGATGCTGTTGGCCGATGGCAAAAAAAAAAAGAATCTAACATAAATAAATTGATAAGATTGTCAGAGATTTAAAGGATCATTGATTCATTTCACTTTACTTCCTTTCTACGAATAAGGAATTGTAATCCCCCCCCCCCCAAAAAAAAAATCAGATTTCGATCTAAATTTTTATTTAACGATCATCCAATTTAAACTTCACAAGTTTTTTCGGCGCTTATGTACATGCATATGTACCTAAGAACATATAGATGACCGAAATATCCATTTTGAACGCCTCCTTAGTTAATTATCGCAAATTCTCTTGTGATGTCTTCATGCGCGTAAACTTACGTCACTCAAAAAGTTATGAAATATTAAGTTGAAAACTTATACGTAGTATGATCTAAATGTTCGAGGACAAGTTGCATAAAAATTTACCGTGAATAGTTCACATTACCGAAGTACATCTATCAACAAAATAGTTACCTTGAACGACTATGCACTTCTGCCAACGTTCGTATAGCTTTTAGAAGGACTCCTGGAAGACATTTAACGCAACCTCCTATACGGCCTCTTGCGCTGCTGCTTTAACTTCATCGTGGGGTAGAAGGCGACTTTCATGTTGAGGATGCACGGTTCGATTGGTCAATACTCTGATATGACAAACAAATAACATAACGTTTTGTCGGACTTAGCTCCGTGTGACTTTTACCTGTTCCCAGCAAAAAAACATTTGCATGGACGCCGCTTTCTTCCGTCAGGAGAAGATGAAGCTGCATCACAGAATGTAGCGAAAAATGGTTTCCAGGAGTGTTTCCAAAAGTTATATGAACACTGGCAGAAGTACATAGCCCCTCAAGATAACCTTTCGAAGGTGGATGTACTTCGGTGATGTGAAGTATTCCGGGTAAGGTTTTATACAGCTTGTTCACCGAACTTTTTGGATCGTACTACGTACAATCTGTATAGGGTATAGTTATGCTTCTCCTTTTTTGACTGTTGTATAATGGAAGACAAAGAACAACAGCCAAAAAAAAAATAAAAAAAAGGAAGAAAAACAAAGAGACTGTTTAATAACCAATTGATTTTTTTTTTTTTTTTTTGATTGAACAAATAACTAAAATTTCAGTAATATTGTAAAAATGTATGGATTTAGGTAAACTAAACACAGTTAAAAAACATTAAATTATGTTGTTTAATCATTCAAAAAATTATGAATAATACTATGAAATCGTTAACAGTGGAAAGGAGGAACAGTGGAAGTGGAATTAAAGTGGAAAGATTGCAGAAAAAAGAAATAGCCATGAAAAGAGCGAGGTTCTTAAAACGTAGCTACAATAAACAAACTCAATATTTACACCAAGTTAATAACTGAATATATATATTACTTGATCTGATGTATGTACACGTAATATTGAACTATTTGATTGTTTAATCTTTTATGAAGCACTACAAACAATTCAAATTAAAGTCTTCAATTTAACAATAATTTTCTGAAATTTAAAAAATTGCATAGTAGAAAATCCTTGAAACTGTTTTATAACATATTATTAAACATATGATGAAAACGAAAATAACTTATTCATTGATTTATATAAATACATAAAAATAGTTACTTACAACAGAAAGAATAATCGATTGCTACTAATGATGCAATAAAGATGGCGCATTACAAAATATAGGTGAAACAAGTATAAAAAATACACAAAATGACATTTCTTGACCAAAATAAATAATCGCTAAATATTTAAGAAATGCTTGAAACGACGAGGGTGGGTTAGGGTGGTCACCCTCTGATTTTGGAGTAACTCACAACGTTCAACTTCGGTCCCAACTTCGGCTTAATTTTTTTTAGTACAGAACCGCTACCACCAACGCCTCGAAAGAGTTTTTGAATCTACTTCAGCACTTCCGAAGAAAAAATTCATAAGTCCCTTTGTTTTTCGAATTATGTCACCATTCAAAACGTCTTTAATCAATTTCTTACATTAATGCTCAAAATTCTTCCTAAACAATAGATAAAGTTTGAAAGAAAAAAAAAATCTCTAATTTTATGAATGGTGTTAGTTTTAAACAACTCAGAAGTACAACCAGAGTTTAATTTCAGAAATTGAGGGAGTGGGAGGAGGGGCACGCAAGTGTTCTCGGAAATACAAAAAATAGTCGTAAAAAATAGAGTTCAAAATAATCATAAACATTGAGCAGAAAAACCCTTTTAAATGCTTATGATAAATGTTTTACAACTTCTGTGATAGAGAAATAGGGCCCCAAAATGTATTTCGACGGGCCCCAAACTTGTAGCTCCGCCGAACCGATACAGAAAATACTGCATTACTGTGGTTCATATTACAAATATTGAAAAATTACCGTCGGTTCAACGGGAATGTAACAAAAGGAAACAAAACCGGTTTCGTTATCTCATATTTGTTTCCATAGTCTCCAATTCTGCAATATATCACCAAATGATCGTCAGTCTGAGACGCTATATTAGTTTTGCATTGAAATAAGTAATAGCCACAAAAAATCAGTTAATAGGCTTTTTAGAACACCCGATCGAAAACAAAAAGGAAAGTGCACAACTGGAACGTGCGCACATCCCACATACGAAAATCTAGCCTTTCTACAGCTTACCATTTTTGAGTTATGTCTTATAAGAGATATATAAGTACATCCAGCTGCAAGAAACAATGCAATAATTAACTTGTTTGGTACCTGAATGTAGTATTAAAAACTCTTTGAGGGGTGACTAAAATAGAAATTCATACTGAAATTTAAGTAAACAATTTTGTTTGAAAACAATAACTCCCTTCACTTTGTATTAAAAAGTAAAACAACAAAGGTCCTTTTTTTTTTCAAAAACATCGGCCAATTCCATCGGCTTTTCGATGTTTTTAAGGCCGATGGGCCGATGTTTCCTACAAGTTAGCATCGGCAGCCGATGCCGATGGCTAAATTGTTGAACCATCGGCGCCGATGCATCGGTCGAGTCCTAGTAAGTTTTCAATCTATAAATCTCGGTTCAGTTGCAGATTTTTCATAGTTTATATATATATATATATATATATATATATATATATATATATATATATATATATATATATATATATATTTATATATATATATATATATATATATATATATATATATATATATTGATCTTTCAAAGTCCTCGTGATTGAAGTTAGCGTGGAAATCCCAATGGAAACGCTGGAAAGCAGTGTTATAGTCTACTGCCAGTATGTACAAATGTAAAAGGCTCGTCATTTGGGGGGGGGAGGGGGGTCAAAAGGCCAATTGCCTCCTGAATTTTGGAAATTAATATTTTACTAGCTGATAGGTGTGAAGCATTCGCACTCGGCAGTAGGAGTTCGAAAATACGTTTTTTTAAGTTCTCGAATAACAGCTTTCACCTGACTTGTTAGCATACATTTTTCGGGAATTCAGCTGAGAAAAATTAGTTATTTAGAAACTATCTATTCTGGGGGAGGGGGGCGGGTCTTGGGAGAATTTGAGCCATTTTGGGGGAGCGTTATTAGTAAAACGCTTTTACCGACTGAGCTAATGGACCTCCAATGAGTTTAGATTATCTCTTTATGAAAATTTGGATCAAAATTCTACTGAAGAAAATGGGACATTAAAACGAGATTTTTTGGTTCATACTATTCCGAGCTCACGATCTTCGCATTATTGGTACGACGCTTTAATATGAAATGACCTTCGTTGCAGGATACTGTACATTGAAGCAATGCGTTATGCAAAACAAAGTCGTTTTTTTTTTACAAAACATCAAAATTGTGAACCGTTCACTTTTTGACGAAAGTGGTGAAAAAAATCTTTTAAAATCATATCTTATCTGTAAAATTTGATAAAGAATTGAGAAAGTTATGGCATTCCCTCAAAATAAAACACCTTTGAGAAATAATATATGTCATATACATACATGTAATTGCTTTTGTCGATTGTATTTTCATCCAAAAATTCACTTATTTTGTATTGAAAGTTCCTTACAACCCCAAAACTCGTTTATGCAGTAATCTTCAATTTTTGTGCATTTGTACGTTGCTGTTTCTTGTTTTTACTTTTCCTACACAAAAATATTTATTCAACTCTAGTTGATCTAGTTTATCTTCGATATGAGTTCCTGCCTGTGTAGCTACAACTTGAATCACTGAATCTTCTGAAGACATTTTATGATCTCTAAGTTTCTGTTCTGAAATGCATGTAGGGAGTCTTGATTTTCATAACTGGAAGCAAAATAAAGTTGGAGACAATAAAATTGACTTGAAAAATAAAAATTAGGCCCGAAATATTAAATTAAAAAACACACGTGCTGAAACTGAAACCAAAATTTTCTGAAATAGTTTCCGAACAACGAACTGTCTTTCAGAAAACAATAGCTTTTTAAGTGAATGTATTTAATTGCATTTCAAGTACGACTGAATCATGAAAACACAATTAATTTACGAATTATCATTGTTCCCAACCATCAATAAAATTCTAAGCAATAATATAATGCAGAAGTTGATCAACATTTCTAGCAGCATCAATCATTAAGAAGTAAAATATTCTTAAAACTAACACACACACACAAAAAAAGAAATCTTTGCAAAAAAAATAGTTGTCACGCTTTTTACTCCACCTAAACCAGTTTCTTTCACTTTCCAGACGAAAATTAATTTAAGATTTTTTAAATCTTAGAATAGCAAATAATGCTTAACCTTTCTCATCTCCTCCTTATCCAGCTCGGAATGATTTATGTGACGTCAGCGCACAATCAAGCGGAGATAACGGAGTGATGCATTTTTTTTTTCTTTTTGTCAGCTCTTTATTTGTTTCTTTCCATCGCATTGTTTTGCTATCACTTTTTGCCTGTTTAGGTGAGGCAATACAATGCTTTCCGATTCCAGCAATGCTGCTGGCCTCTGAATTCAATATTAGAATTATAAGTTACCCAAGAGGGAGGTTATTTATTTAACTTAGTGAATGTTGTTGAGCTTTTGGTTGAAATATCCAATGTCTTCATAAACAGTTAAAATTATTTCTTGTCTTAACCAGAGTCTTTTGGAAAGTAATGCACTGATTATTAAGAAGGTAAGATTTTTATCTTTGTTTTTTAAATTGATTAGGAAGACCCTTCAAATAGTATTTTAGAAGATAACTCGAAAGATCTTAGTTTAAGGAAGGGATTCAAAAAATGGCTACTTGAAATCACGTTCCTGGTCTCTATTGGGCAAAATGTTGTCCAGTTGCCATCTTCTTTCGACAAATAAGAGGTTATTTACTGTATTTTTAAAACTTGTTTGAACTTTTAGAGGAAATTTACGTCCGGATGAGGTATTCTTTAGTGAAGTTTGAAGACTCCGTCGAGACACCTAAGGTTAAAGGAAAATTGAAATTTGTCCAAAATGTTGAGATTTTTAATAAAGGCAAGATTTGTCTCCAAAAAAGGAATACCTTTCATTTTTTCCAATACCAGTCGAGTGCTAATCCCTTTCTACAAACTCTCTAAATTTTTAAACCAAAAATCCATGATATGGGAAAGACAGTGATTTCTTGGTTTTCCAAAAATTTTTGAGAGGTACACTTATCGGTGTCTGGAATTTCTACATTCAAATTCATTGGTGTTTCGCTCTCATTGCTCTCGATTGTTAGTGGTTTTAGATGAGATGATTAAAACTCTATTTGGAAAAGTTCGTTTCAAGTCAATATAAATCAATATTCCTTAAATAGTATATCGAAATCTCGTGTCTTTACAATACCAAACTGTTGCTTCAAGCAATTTCATAAATCCTCAATCGGTAATTTAAATTTTTTTACTTAATAGAAATTGGTTGGAACATTTAGTTTTTGTTGATACTTTTAAACAAAGTCGGTGAATAAGAAGTTAGTCACATTAGTTTCACTTTATTTTTTCTTTTTTTGAACCAAAATTTTTTTAATATTTTCAAGGGTTTTGTGTGTGTGTGTGTGTGTCAGAGAGAGAAAGGATATCCCATTTTATTTTTATGGCGTTACGAAGTTCGCTGCGAGTGAAACAGCTGACTTAAGACTAGGAGACGGGTAAAAACATCACTAATTCCGACAGACAGTTACTTTCTTATAACTGATAAAAATTCGACTACTTCCTTTACGCAACGTTTCAAGCCTTGTTTTCCTTGTTGCAGTTTCACGGGTTGGAAAGATAATAAATTGCATTTGCTTTGCGATAATGGTTTCACTCCAAATGTACTTTTACTTTCATGTTAGCACAATGTGTACTTTAAAAACTGAACTTTCTTCCTTCAGTAATGCCAACAAGGTGTTAGAATTTAATTTCTAGATGCTGGGATGCATTACAAACAGTACCTAGTTTTTCTGCCAGTTTGACCTTGAGAATAGATGCAACAATATCTTTCATTTTGCATCCTCTGCTCTGCTTTTCCTCAGTCTTTTCGCGATTGCGCAAAAAATTGCAGAGTTTCTTGATCTTCAAACGAAAATTTCTTTGCATGTAAGATAGAGCTGGGACATACTGCACAGACTTCTCCCCATACCATTTAAAAAAAAAAAAAAGGTGCAAATATATTTGCGTAATAATCAATAAATGCTCAAAAGGACATTAATTTTTCCTCTGCCTTAATGAATAACTGTAAGACTAGGGTGTTTCCAAAATAGTTCAAGGCCTGTTTTTCAATGCATTTTGTTGAAAAAAACCATCAAAATGCCATGCATCGGGCCTGCATGTAACTAGCAAAACCGAAATTTGGATTTTTATTTATTGATAAATGTTCTTCTACATTTTCTTACCTCATTTCCTTTCATTTACATAAATTATGTGCTTTTTGTTTTAAAGATACTTCTAGCCACTGGTCAAAAATCTCAAAAGAAAGGTCTCTCGGGCATTTTCGTTTCATCTCATGGTTGCAAAACATGCGGTTTGAATTCCCGACGGGAAAAAAGTCTAAGTGCATAGTTATATATTTTTTCGCTGTATATTTATCTCGTTCTTTGTGTTTATGTTTTGTTATGAAACAAATCGATAATAATTTGTATTGTGAAATTTCTTCGAACATAATACACGATTAATTTCTCGATAATCCCAATTTATTTCCTTGGAAATGTTTGTCAGAATTTACGCAAGAATGACATTACGTTTAGAAAAAGAGAAATATGAGCAACATTAAACAAAAATATGCATTGGTATTTGCGTCGCCGCTGTCGTGTTCAATACGTACTCGTACTTTATGATCTTTAACGACATAGCTAAGGATCAAAAAAGTGGTTTGAAGTCTCTTATTTTCTTTTTCTCTTTATGTATTTTTCCTTTTTCTATTCTAAAAAGCAGTAGAAAATTCTTGTTTGCATATTTTTGTTGCATGAAACTATGCTGCCAAGTCTCGGAATGTTTTGAGTAAAGATCTGAAAACTACCACCCAACAGTTCAACCCATAAGAAAACTCGGAAAAGGTTGAGTCATTTTAAATTTACTGAAAATGTACTGAATTGCCCCACTTTTGGAGGAAATAAAATCCTCATCAATATGTATACGTGCATATGAAAACTGTTATATGCAAAATAGAGCACTCCGTCAAGTTCTGGAAGGGAGGGTCAAGTGGAGGTTTCCTTTTGCTTGCTAACAAGGGAGAAATACGCAAACTTAATAAATATTCTGAAATTATCTGCCTCAAAAGATATTAATTTTTCATTTCCATCGTTGTCCATCTAATTGTTGCGCACATTTTAGTAATTTGTTTCTCGCACACGCTTGTAGTGTTGTACATTCAGGGCCGGACGAGAGATCATATCAGCCTAGTCAGAAACTAGGGGCTCTGCCGTTGAGAGAGCTCGGCTCGGGATCGGAGTAGTATACATTCCATAGTTATGGGGAGAGGAGGTCCCGGCGCCCAAATTGACATGGGTCCGCCTTGGTCCTGTGTTCAATAGGCATCATGAGTGAAACGAAAATTCCCATAGTCTACGCTCATTCCCCCCCCCCCCTCCTCCCCGCTGAAAGGAACAAAAATACTCATGGAAGGAATGACTGCGAGTAGCGCGCAAAAATCCTAGCATTAACGCCCGTATCTAGGGCCTGATTGCTGAGTAAGCGAACAAAGCCATGCCCGCTGTTTAGGGGACTCCAAACGGCTGAAATTATTTAAGCGAATGGCTAAATTTTTAAAGTTTGACTATGGCAAAGGGGCCTCCCGAAAAAGTTTTTCCCCAGGGATCCCCAATGTCTTAATCGGGCCCTGGCCGTATTCACCAGATTATTCCAATCTCGGTCAGACGCCTGAATCACACATTGTAGCTTTCTTATTGATCCGTCGGTTGGCTGTCTAACCGAGGTTCGAATCCTCTGGTGAATACGGGCAATACAAAAAGAAACAGTGTAACAACAACAAAGCTTGTGGTACAAAAAAAGATGTAATTAAAAGCACAAAATAATCGCAAATTCTACTACAGCGATGTTATACCAGCACATTTATTTTCTTACGCTGTTTATATGTGATACAATGTGAGAATGTCGTAAACGCTGGAAAATAAATAATAAACTAATATTTTTTGACACTTATTTCTGTGATTTTACACTTAAAGAAATTTTTTAATTTATATTAATGAAACAAACGCCAATTTTTCAGCAAGCTTGCAACTAAATCAACACATAAAAAAACATCTGTTTATAATATTTCCGATGAGAAGGTAAAGGGCAGTGTCTGCAAAAATAGTTTTTGAGATATTTGAAACGAGTATTGGATTCCATACTAACAATAGGGAAAATGTCAGAAATTGACGGGGGTTTTTTTTTTCGTCTTTATTTTCAGCGGAAATCAAATAAGTAAGCTCGTAAACTAAATAGATGACAATTGCAAAAAAAAAGGAAATTTGAGGGTACTGCACTTTACTGCAAAACATTTATATCTACGTAATTATCCTTAGCTACAATCGCTTTAAAACTGTCGAATCTCCCAATTTAAGCTAGACATATGGTGAATCGGGCAACTTTTGGTCTTCCATCATTTAATGACTTCCTACATGCAGCAGATTTTAGGCAGATAATTCGAAACAGAAAGGATACCAAGTTTTAAAGCGGATATAAGCGCACGACTTGTGAACATAAAACTTTTAACAGGTGCCCCTTTGGCAAATAAGAGATCGGACTTGTCTTCCTCGAATTGCATGGTCGTGTTGCGCCTCCTAACCACTTGATGTGGCAAAAGGATTCGAAGAACTTTGTTCCATAGGAAAATCTTTTTTCGAGATTTTCAATTTGCACTCTTTCAACCAAACTTATACTCCGATTTACTTCAGCTTAGCCACTTGGTATTTATGAAATAGTTTTTAAAAATCTCTTAATTATTAAGCGATTGTCGCTGTCACTCTTGCATTTTAATGTAACATCATTCAAGTGCCTTTCTGATCCTTTATCACCACTGTTACGGTAAGTTCATTTATTGTAAGGGCTGCGATACCAAGTCAATTACCCAGGGTCTCCGAAAACCAAGTCTGGCCCTTTGTTAGTTTGGTCGCCGAGCGATAAAACTTATTAAACTTATACTACTCCGATTGCAAGTCGGACCCCTAGTTTCCGACTAGGCTGACATGACCTCTCGTCGGCCCTGCAATTGCCAGCACTAAGTCGTGTGGGAGTTTCAATGAAACTCTTACGAAAATAGTTTGGTTTAAGCTTTTGGGACAAGCAACATTGGGCAATGTCGTCCATGCATTCAGGTTTTATGTCTTATAGATTTTCTATAGTCTGGCTCTAAACTCTGATAAGTTGCCTTCCAATCGGCTGAAGCTTAAACGAATCCATTTGTTAAAATAGGTGTTTAAAAAACCGCACCGCTACTTTTTTTTTTTTGAGCAATCACGATTGTTTATAGTCCTCACTTGACCGTCCTTGGCGTTGTGGTTCCTTTTTCGGCTTGGACCAGGAGCCTCTGCAGCACCACCGCCCACCGTCCTCTGCAGGCGGCGCGGCTGCTCCGGTTCTGAGCTATCTGCTTATCCGCTTCTCCCGGTCGGAGGCGTTCATGTCCTACACACGCGCATACTCACACAGGCCTACGTGCATGCACACAGGCCTACGCACACACACAAACCTACACACAGGTCTCCGCACACACACAAGCCTACACAAGTATGCACGCGCGCCTAAACACTCATAACTATACACACGTAACCGCCCTGGAGGAGGGGCAAGCTTGGGGGGACAGGAGCCGTTTCTAGAAACAATAACTCCAATGAGTAGGGCCCTGTCGCAACTTGTGATTGCGAAAGATATAATTTAAATTCAAAATGTCAGAATTTATTTTTATTTATTTTTTTTCCAAGCTACTTCTCTTAGCTCCGCTAAAACATACATGAGCGTGTTCAAGGCCGTACTTTTTTGCCAGAGCCAGAAAATATTGTGAAACCTTAGTCATACAGCAGCCATTAATACTATATTTCGGTTTGACCAAGTTGTTGTATCCCTTTTGCCAGGTGATTTAACAAAACTGCGTAAACGAATAATACGAGTTAACAATGATAGTACCGTGCTGAGAGAGAAGTAACTGGACTCATCACATTAATGAAGTCCTTTTGCCGAGGAGTTAACACATAAAACTTCTGTTACAAATGTAAAGAAAACTTAAATTGTTTTGCATTCTTTAAAATATTCATTTTTGTTGTATTCCAATTAGTTTCTTTTTTGCTACATCTCTTCGAAACTCCAGAGGAGTTATTGATAAACCTGTGCAAAATTTGTACCGATTATCTCATAAATCTGTAAATAAAGGTATCTATCGTATAGGCTTGTATGATTACTTCTTTAACGTGAAAAAAAAGTATTTTTAAAAAGCCCTATTTAAAGAATATTAAAAGGCTATTAAGACATCTCTTCATGTTTTCCCCACCAATCAATGGCCAGTTCAAAATGGCATGTTTACGACGTGCATACTGACGCGTTAATAAGCAATACGAATTTATGGGCAAATCTTTTAAAGGAGAATCTTCTTTTAATTAGAACTCTGAAATTAGTGAGAAGTCTTAGCTTTTTCTTTTACCGATTAGCCGTCAGGAGCCCAACGGCTGCTTTCTATCTTAGTTATGAATTCGAAACACGCAGTAAGTGCAAACTATTGTAGATGCGCAAGTAAAAGTTATGATTTAGAAAAGAAAACTTATCTTAGTAACGGAGTAAACGTGCATCATACATCTACTGGCAAAGAAATAATTATCAAATCTAGCTTTTTCTTGAATTATAAATCAAAGAAAACTTAAGAGATCTTCCTAGTTTTCTTTCAGTATAATTGTCGTCTAGGTCTTCTTAGTTATAGCTGACTTCTTGGTTACTTTTATTCAACTGCCTATCAGTTTTTAGTCTTCTGTCTATCAGTTCTTAGCCTGTCAGCCAAACCTACCAGTCGGCTTTTAGCCTAATGCTAGTTAGTTTTTAGCCTAATGCTAGTTAGCTTTTAGCCTAGTACATGCAGAGGGGAGAAGGGACAACTGTTGGCCCGTGCCAGGGCTTGAAGGGGGCCCAATATTTTTAAAACTAGGGGTGAACTATAGAAGTGAACAATATGGAGGAGGGCCCGGAAAAGTCATTTCTGACAGGCCCCAAAACTTCTGTGGACACCCCTGACTACATGTCAGCTTCTAACCTACTGCCAGTCAGCGCTTTGCCTTTTACTTACCAGCTCTTAGCCTCTTACATGTCGGCTCCCGGCCCTTTGCATGTCGGCTCCCGGGCCTTTGCATGTCGGCTCCCGGCCCTTTGCATGTCAGCTCCCGGCCCTTTGGATGTCAGCTCCCGGCCCTTTGCATGTCAGCTCCCGGCCCTTTGCATGTCAGCTCCCGGCCCTTTGCATGTCGGCTCCCGGCCCTTTGCATGTCGGCTCCCGGCCCTTTGCATGTCAGCTCCCGGCCCTTTGCATGTCGGCTCCCGACCCTTTGCATGTCGGCTCCCGACCCTTTGCATGTCGGCTCCCGACCCTTTGCATGTCGGCTCCCGACCCTTTGCATGTCGGCTCCCGACCCTTTGCATGTCGGCTCCCGGCCCTTTGCATGTCGGCTCCCGGCCCTTTGCATGTCGGCTCCCGGCTCTTTGCATGTCGACTCCCGGCCCTTTGCATGTCGGCTCCCGGCCCTTTGCATGTCGGCTCCCGGCCCTTTGCATGTCGGCTCCCGGCCCTTTGCATGTCGGCTCCCGGCCCTTTGCATGTCGACTCCCGGCCCTTTGCATGTCGGCTCCCGGCCCTTTGCATGTCGGCTCCCGGCCCTTTGCATGTCGGCTCCCGGCCCTTTGTATGTCGGCTCCCGGCCCTTTGCATGTCGGCTCCCGGCCCTTTGCATGTCGGCTCCCGGCCCTTTGCATGTCGGCTCCCGGCCCTTTGCATGTCGGCTCCCGGCCCTTTGCATGTCGGCTCCCGGCCCTTTGCATGTCGGCTCCCGGCCCTTTGCCTGTCGGCTCCCGGCCCTTTGCCTGTCGGCTCCCGGCCCTTTGCCTGTCGGCTCCCGGCCCTTTGCATGTCGGCTCCCGGCCCTTTGCATGTCGGCTCCCGGCCCTTTGCATGTCGGCTCCCGGCCCTTTGCATGTCGGCTCCCGGCCCTTTGCATGTCGGCTCCCGGCCCTTTGCATGTCAGCTCCCGGCCCTTTGCATGTCAGCTCCCGGCCCTTTGCATGTCAGCTCCCGGCCCTTTGCATGTCAGCTCCCGGCCCTTTGCATGTCAGCTCCCGGCCCTTTGCATGTCAGCTCCCGGCCTTCTACATCTACTGTCAGCATTTAATGCACTGCCAGTCAGCTTTTCATTTCGTCAATGATTAAGGTGCTTATTTTGGCTTTTTGATTTGGACACTTATCACTTGATTTTTCACGCCGTTCTTCATTTGCCGTTATTTAACTTCTTACTCCATGATTATACAATCACTAGTTGATCTACAAATTCAAGTTTCTTTTGTTGAACAAACGCGTTCTTCACTCTGATAGTGGAAAGACTCAACACTTGATCTATCTCTTAAAAATGTGAACAGTTTTTAATTTGTGCAAATACCCCTTCCGGACTAGAGATGCAATCGTTTCTCCATCAGGCGACATTTCAGGTGCGTGGATGTCAACAGAGAGAACACATATTTCGAATGATTACCGAAGGCCTTAGAGAAGTGCTCGTCCGAATGGACGAAAAATATTAACTCAGCTTGGGTTAAGTGTGCGCAACAACCTTTAATTTTTCTTGCGAACGCTCGTCCGTTGCATAACCACAGGATGAAGTAGATTCATGTTTGATTTTTAATGGTCATCTGCGTTCTTTGTATTGGAATCTCGTTTTCTTCTCTTATTTCTTCCTGTAATTTCCATTTTTCTTTGAAAACTGCAGAAAATGAATGTTAGCAACGACGAAAATGCCATGGTTGTGACATCCATTTCTGAAAATAAAGGAAGAGTGTTGTATTAAAAGGCTGGATTACTCTGCTGCCGCGGGCAGCAAAACCGCAGTATCTACAAAAGTGAGTGTTTGAGATATTTGAAGAAACAAGTTTTTGATTCTCCACGAATAAAATGTTCACATTTGTCGTTCTTTTCGTGCTTTATTCTCAGAGGAAGCCAAATACAATCAAGTTTGTACAATAAAGCTGATTTAGATGAGTAAAAATCAAAATAATAATAAATGAAAATTTTGCTGATACTGCTGTTTTACCTATCCATATATATAAATAAATGTATATACATTTTTCCCAGCTTTGGTTTACGTATAAAGACTCTTAGTTAAAATGTGAACTGGGTGATTTTCAAATGCAGTGTCACATTAGGTTCGACACATTTTGAACATTTTTGTTGTTATAAACATTAAAACTTTCCTGTATAAATTCTTTACAATTTACAGCTTTATTCTAACCAGGTGATTTTTTGTGAGTTGATTTGCTTTGAATTTAGAAATTCCAAAAAACGTCTTGGCAAGTCACCGTTTTTCTCATGGAGCAGGAGCGTGCACGGGGGGGGGGAGGGACACCTGTTGACCCGAGCCTGAAGGGAGCACAATATTTTTGAAACTAGGGGCCCGCCCCTGCTCATGAGTGTTACCTTTATAATCCATTCTGATTTTTTTTCTAAAAATAATCTAACAAATCCTGACTAAACTATATTAAATATTCAGTTAGAAGTCAAAGTGGTACAAATATTTATTTAAGAAATTTTAAGTATTTGTAAAAGTGTTTTTCTCGTAAGTGGTAATTTGTTTCCTAAATAAAAAGTAAAGTTTATGATAAAAACATATTAAATTATAATTTAATTTTCGCGAAGTGCATTATTTTTAGAAGCGTAATACCTTTGAGATTCTGAATGGGTTCCAGTTTTACAGTTTTATGCTAAACCCGGTCAGAAAAGAACAGAAACGTTTGAAAAACGACACTCTTCAAACTGTCTCCCTCCTTTCAAAAAGAAAAAAAAAATCCTGAAGCGGTTCTAACCCAAAACCCTGTTTATAAAAGCCCCTGAAAATATTTGTGCATCGGTACTACAATGTTACATCCCTCACCGGCGACAAAAGAGGGACAGTTCAAAAACTGTAAACCCCACACTATTTCGTTTTACGTTTATTTAATAGTGATGTTTTTTAATAACTTAAAACCATTGGTGCGTGTACTCATGTACGAGCGTTAGAAGCAACATTTCTTTAAAAACATGTTAAAAGTAAGAATTTGTACTTTTAAATGTAAAAAAGAAGGTTTTTATCAGGGCTGTAGAGTCGGACTGATTTAGGGGTAAGAGATTCGGAGGCGGGAGTCGGTCATTTTCCCTCAAATTCTGCAACTTTCCTCGAGTTTTTGGAATCGGACTGATTTTGGGGTAAAGGAGTCGGAATCGAAGGCTCTAAAATTTCCGGAGCAGGAGTCTGTCATTTTCCCTCGATTCCACTGCTCGATTTTATTATCGTCTATGATCTCAAGTTGCAAAAAAATTGCCAAAACTTGTGAAAGAAATAGATATGCATATTAGTGTTTTCACAGGAATGGATCGTTGTTTTTTAGAACACTCTGCATTATTGTATTCAGTAGAGAACTGATACAATATAGATACTTCTGTCCAAGGCTCTATTTTTGTGCGTTTAACGATCTTTTTTCCTGGTGGTAGTAGTTTACTTTTCTGTGTTTTTCCAGGTACTCTCCTCCTGTACAGAAGAACGACATTGTCAAGTCTCGAAGCTGCAATGGATCTCTCAGAGCTCCGAAGAGATCCAGTTGTCAGCTGCCACAGACGAACACTCCACTGAAGGCAGATCACTCGGCCCTCAAGGAGTGCAACAGGTACTCTTGTCAAGCATTTTCATGGTTGAGATTGACATATACCTTTGTGCTGAAAAGTAAAGTAAGAAATAACAACGTCAAAAAGCACACATTGCAGATTACTGCAGACTCGTGTTTCGGCGTTGTAAGGAACGCCTTTTTCAATGCAAAATAAATGAGCTTATGGATGAAAAGACATCCGACAAATACCTTATTTCTTACTTTAATTTTCATGGTTATTTTTTGGAGGGAATGTAATACAGGTAATATTCCACGTTCATTAGAACAAATTAATTATAAATGTAATTTAATAAGTAAGAGAACAAACATCATGTATATTTTCTTTTTCAGAGCTGAATTCTGTATTGCAGAAATTTTATGGATGTTCATTATCATCGAACTTTAAAACCATATAAGGCTCAAAATAGCCTAAGATCCGACTGCAAAGTTTCTACGTTCCTCACGTATAAAATCAAAATCGATTTTTTACATTAAATCATGAAATGGGCAGGGGTAATGTGTTTAGTATTTTATTATAAATACTCTGATCTAAAATAAGCTATTTTGATGTCTTTGCAGGCGCCCGCCGACCCCTTTGACAGTGTTCCCGGATTCCCATCACTGCGTCCGGTTTGACGAGCAACTCCAGCTGTCCGAACAGAATATCCGTCGTTCCTGCCGAAAGCTGTTCGCAACCCTCTACGCCCAGCGATTTTCCTGTCCGGATGGAACAACTCTTCCACTCAGGTCGGCCGGATCGACCCGGATCCGGAGTAGGACGGCTCCTGAGCTGGACCTGCGACGAGCTTACAGTCCTGCCTCATCCGTCAGAGAATCACACAGGTACGACCGGAGTCATAAGGAGAGTCCGGTTGCAGTGGAAGGGCGGAGAGTAGGCAACAACTTGGTGTGGAATAACAGATCCATGCCCGAAGTCAACAGAAGGGTATGTTTCTTTCCAAGCTCTCGCATTAGTATCAGTCGTTATTTTTCAATGAAAGAATTCTGTTGCCTTTTCCAATTGCTACTAAAAATTACCAACGGATTTCATCGAAATTCCTAATTTCTTCCACCATTTTAGCTATGGACGCTTTGATAATATAATTTGATTGGTAATATCTGTACCTCAGAGCCAGAGGAGCGTAAGTCACACTATAATTTTACAGTAAAAAGGAAAAAATTTTATGGCCCATGCAAAGGATGGGAGGAACGCTCTTTTAATTCTGATAAAAAAATTGAACAGGATTTTTTTTTTTAAAGAATTATGTTCACATGGCTCGATGCTAAATAGGCTTCTACATACAATGCACTAATAAACAGAAAATCGCAATTTTTGGACTTGCGTCCTTCGGGCTCAGAGGTACAAATATTATCCACTATAATTCTCCGCATTTCTAATCATAGGATTATTAACTCAAGGCTCCACAATTTATAAACCGAAAAAGAGTGATACTTGAACCAAAATATAGTTGCCTATTACATTTTCCTTCAGTACTCTTTATAAGTAAAAAAAATAAAGGTGAAAACAAATTCTACCTCATGATGACTTCCCCCCCCCCGGCGTTTTCTGAAAGTTTAAAAGTTTTTTAAACTATCGGAATGAATTTTATGAATTCGAATTTTTCTATCGGTTCCAGAAGAAGCATTGCTTGTGGGAACCATATATTACTGACTAGTTGGTACACTTGCAGAAAAAAAATATTTTGACATTATGAATGTTGTAAAACTCTTAAAAAATTAAGACAACAGTTCCTAAATAACTCAATCAGAATAAAGGCAACAGATAAATAAAAGACAACCGTCATTTTCAGAAGTCCTCTACTAGAGTAAGGACATTAAGTACTATAAATTCCCCATCAGAAAAAAAAACAGCAGTCCCTAACTAACCATACTGTCCTTTCAAAATCTCCATCAAAATAAAGACAACAGTATTACTAAATGTTTTAATTTTTTAATGTTCAAAACGCTCTTTCTCATGTTTCAGGTTTTACCATCGCCTCAAGTTCCACGGCATATTCTCAAAATACAGTCAAAACTATCTATGGAATATCCAGATATAAGAACTACTCAAAATATTTCTGCCGACAGTGGTTTTTCTAGTTACGGCGGCAGCAGCACTCACTGCACTTGCAACAGTCGCCAAAGCAATATGTGCCTGTGTTCTAGTCAACTCGCTTCAACATCATACCATTGTACTTGTCACCGCTGTTGTTGCTCAGAGCAGCAACAGCAGCAGCAACCTGCCGCACGAACTTTAGAACAGACTGCTGGACTTTTCAAAAGCAACAGCTGTTCTACTCTGCCTAATGTTCTGTCCCATCAAAGCCGTCCGCAGCTCACACAATTTCCACCAAGGACTAGTTCAAGAAGGCCTTCTTCGCAAAGTGAAATGGATATCAAGCTATCCCCTCTTCAGAAAACATCAAGTTATTCGAACCTCTTGGAAAGAACTTCGTTCGCCATGTCCAATGTTCCTGTGTACAGTGATAATATGGTTCAGGTATATGCCAAGCTAGTGCCTGTGGTTCCAGATGAGGGGAAAACTCATTCCGCCTCTCAAGGTGGTCGCAGGGCAAGGACAATATCTAGAATAAGATGTGGTCCTGAAAATATTTACGATTCCATTCGTCCATCAAGTGCAAATACATTGCGTTCTTCGAAATCGGAACCCGTTTCTAGAAGGACAGAAAACGAAAGCACTCTAACTGCTGAGCTATCCAAAGATCTTGAAAGTCTGAGAGCAAGTCGCGAATCTGACTCTAAAAGCACACATTCCGCTGATATCTACAGTGAACCAAACAAAATAGCTTCGGGAAGGACTTCTTTACGAGAGAGTGCCCAAAACAGGACTTATGGCGGTCAAAGACCAAAGAGTATTGGGGTTGTGTCACCCAGTTGTGGTCCAAACCCCGTGTACCTCAAATCAGCGCTGAAAAAATCTACACAAGAGGCTATGCAAAACAGTAAGAATTTTTT
The DNA here is from genome assembly GCF_026930045.1 of Uloborus diversus. NCBI lineage: Eukaryota > Metazoa > Arthropoda > Arachnida > Araneae > Uloboridae > Uloborus > Uloborus diversus. The sequence goes on from NC_072731.1 coordinate 208,248,498, forward strand.
TTTTCATTTGAATGTAATAGCTTTAAAAATTGAAAGTTTATATCCACTTTTTTCAATACACACCCTTTTAGGATTCACACTAGCTATATTATTTTTATAGCTATCAGCAGGATGGGATGGTTAAACCTTTTAAACTGAAATTAAATTTGCATTTTTCTCCCTTCAATGCATTTCGCTTTTAGCCCCCCCCCCCTCGAAAAAACATTTTTACTGCTGAGTAAAAACCTTTACATGAAATGTAATATTGAATATATTAAAGGAGTGCAAGCAGAGAAGGGTTTTTTTGGAGGGTTAGGGGTTGACTTATGCCCCACTTTTAACTCTTAGCCTCGAGTTGTGATGGTCAATTTTAAGTTACATAAGAAATTTTGTAAACCAGTTGTTGGACAGAGTGTAAAATAATCTGATTTCGTAACTCTGGAATTTGGTCTTTTGTATATGGCTTTTGCACCGGAGAAATCCAAAAATTAGTGGAAAAATCTGTAGTAAAAATATTTTTTACCACGATAGGACTCTCCATCCATTCTCAGTACGAATTAGGCATAGTAATTCGAAACAGTAAACGGATATTGCGTTTTTTGTATTGTCATTAAGCATACTTTCCGAAAAAAATTCGGGTTTTGCTGTAGAATTTTTATTTGAAAGTCAATTATCTGGTAGCTATACTGCTCAGCGGGTTGGTACATAGCTATTTTGCCAAGAATTTTATAAGGTTTAGACAATTTTTATGTACCGAGTTGGGGCTCTGTTACTTAGAGTGACTCCAAATACTGAAATTTCCAGAGATATATATATATATATATTAGAATGGGTATTGTTCATGTGACTGAGCTTTTATTTTATTCATTACATCCAGAAATAAGACACGAACTCAACTCGTCTGCTTTATCTTTGCAGTCATCTTTCTCCGAATACTGCTGAATCGATTTCTGAGAATGAACTTTCGGCGAAATCTGTGCTAGCATCCGAAGTAAATACCATTAGCACTGTTTCAGATTTATTAGCCGCCAATTGTTTTTCATTTTTAATTCCCATTTTCATCAATTCATTTTCTTTATCATAAAATTGCAAGAAAATTTAAATTAAAATAAAAAAATGCACTTATCTTGAATCACAGCTAAAAACATCTAGATTAAGTCAGCTTTTTAACCAAAGTGACTAAATCAAAATCGGTTTATTTAGTTCAAAATCTACGATGACTAAAGCAGACACAGATTGAAAAGTTGAGAATCTCATTTTTTGTCATGAGTTTAAAATTTGAAGAAGTTGAAGGTTATTACAGGGATGCAAGTAAAAACTTAAAGCTAAAATTCCTCACTCCGTAGTGTATCACTTTGAGGCGTAACCATAATAGATGTAGCATATCTAGATACACAACTCCGTAGAGGATACCACTAGCCACCATTGAACGCGCGAATCTTAAAGTAAATGGGAAAAAGCGTAGCCTACGAGGATGCAGCCAATGATCTCCAGTGGATGCAACGCCGTTTGCATCCTTTTAGATTGCGGCAAAAGTGTTTGGCACGCATGCATTTTTCGGACGGGGGCTTGCCCGTTTACCAATTGGTCTCGGTTGCCCATTTCTCGTTGTGTATCTAACTAATACTGCATCTATAGTTGGAACTCTTAGTGCCAAAAATTATCATTTTGTTCTCCTAAATGTTAAAAAATATTTTTAACTGATGAATAGAGAATCCTAGTGTTTAAAAATGAATAAGAAAGCAAAAATTTTAAAAAAGGGGGTTGGTGGAATACCTTAACTACGCTTCGCCAAATATTAAATTGTTGCATCAAAAAATTTTAAACTCTGTGACATGCTAACTAGACCGATAGAGTGCGCTCAAAATTTTTCAATTAATTAAGAAAATATACGCATGCGATAAGTAATCAACGCTTGTCGTGAAATATTGCCCGATTTCTATAGTTTAAACTTAAAGTTGTAAAACCGATCGTAGAAAGCAGTTATTCAAATTAACCTGTACCGTTCGTGAAGATTCCTCCCCTTCCCCCATTCTTTAACCCTGTAGTTGTTACATTTATTGTCTGTATCTTCCAGTGAGCACTTCAAATTCGGCTTTGGATGCAGGCTTAGTGGAAGTAGAATACGCCGTCGTGGACAAATCAAAGAAGAACAACTTTGCCAGCATGCCAGCCCTTAACAAGGGCAGTTCTGGAGTGGCGGAATCGGCAGACGATGAAGATAAAGATCCTCCAGTACCCCCCAAAAAACTGCTACAGACTTCTGGTCCTGGACTCTGCAAAAGGTAAGTTATCAGATAATTCAAACTTATGGATCGTAATGGCATAGTATTTGGAACATTCTTAAGAACCTCTCTTAAAGCAAAGCTACAGATACTGAAAGCGAAGTTTAAACTATCAGTTTGGTTTCCCGTCAAGTTTTGTAAATTGTTCAACCCAACATTTTTAAAACCAATATTTTTTGTATGCAAAAAGGTTTCCTGTCAAGCGATGTTACAATCGTTTACTGAAGTTTAAGGCACTCGTTAGAAGTATGTCAATAAAACTTGAAACAGCAATTTTAAAAACGAACTTAGTGCTAACAAATCCTTATAAAATCAGTATTTTTTAGCACATTGTTTCTAATCTTTGCTGTAATCCATTTGGCTGTACCATAAACAAGAGACTGACAATAACTTTAGAAATGTCTCATTCCTGCTACAGCACATTAACATCACTGGATAGCTGCTTCTCTACATTTTTTTTAAACTTAAATCTTTCTGAGAACTTCAAGATTTTTCTGCAATACTATTCAATCACATATGGGCCATGACACTCGCTTGCAAGCAGCTTGGTTGATACTTTTGTATGAGCAACCACACCGCTTGCTCAACAAGTTCCTCGTCAAATTTGTCATTATCTTGATAAACAGCTTTTGTACTCACATCTACCGTCAAATTTAGTTGACGTCCAGAAATAAATGACGGCGTAGTCACTGCTTTGTTACAATAAGCGAGCTACAATAGCAAAATCAAATCAGAAAGTGATGATAAGTATCAATCTCACATTTGTTTGTACCAGCCAAACAGTTCTGATATAATCAACTTGAGATAATGCAAGATTTTACAAAAATGATGAAATGTGTTAAAATAGGCTCCATGTCAAGAAACCGCTGAAATTCACTGTCCTTACCTCTTTAGATTTCATCAAATTTTCGCGAGCGCATTAAGTTTGTTTCATAGGAACATAGATCAAAGAAGTACGTTGATTTTGGATTCTTATAATTACAACATTTATTGCAACTTGGTCAGTTTTCGATCCAAGAAGGTGCCATTTAAGCGTTGGAAAGCCTCCAAATAAGGTCATAACTGACATACATCACAAAGCTCCAAGAACATACTTTGAAAAGTATTGCTAAGATAAAATTGCGTCCACTACCTTCTCTTCATGAACTAACACGCAATGACATTCTGTTGGTTTCATCATCACGTCAGTAACAATTCACGAAACAAAAGCGCGAATTTTTAATAGAGATTACTTATCAAGAACTGATAATGATCAATAGTGATTAGCGAAAAAATGAAAAGTTATGTTAGTAGTGCTTCATTTTGAATTGCGTTTGGACAATGGAATCGGAAGATACATGCCGCACATTGGTAATGAGTGGTGAAGGGTAAGTTTTTAAGTGTGCTGATTTACTCAAACTATATTTTGAAAATTTCCCATAGAGAGTCGAATTTATTTTTGTGCTGAAAAATTTGAGTCTAGTTTCGTTAATCTGCTTCTTATAGCCGGCATTTTTCAAATATGAATACTATAAAGTCACAGTAAATTCAGTGTACATTAATAGTCTAGCGGCAAAATTTAATCTTCATATGTTAAATGCCAAGCATGTCAGTTGAAATTGAGTACTTAATCATTTAAAAAGATACTTTGCAAATGAAATATAATACAAAAAGAAAATTATCTTGTTCTGTCTGGTGCATCAGTCTGCTTTCTGAACAAAATACTTTTCTGATTCTAACATATTTAATTTGCAAAAGAACTTTTTAAATGAATTCTAAAAAAATATTTCTGACTTATAACAGTTGCAAAATCCCTATAAGTCGGTTGTCACGGCATTCACCATTCTTTATTTATTGTAGAACGAGATTTTCTCGCTAACGACAAATAGTATTTCAGGCTCATTTTTTTCCGCTTATCTGAAAGAACACCATCGAAAAGAAACTATTTTTATAGGAAAAAATATGTTTCTCATGGTACCAACGAAAAGAAGATGCAAGGTGACAAACTTGAGCTACAGGGCATTAAAAACAGGCCATTTTTCATGTGAACGATCTTGGTCTTTTAGAAAATCAATATTTACGTTCTGCAATTATAACCCATTTAAAACATGCATATCGACAATAGAATTACAAAGTTTCAAGCATTTGAATCTTTTTTGTTCAGAATTAATGACATTCTAAAATCCAGGAAAAAGTTTTTCTGCTACGTTTTGTCAAGACTTGAGATACGTGCCACTCAAAAGTTAATGAACTCAAAAATACTAGACCGTATTAACAACCAAAAGTGCTTTAAGCTCCTAAAATTTCAAGCTTCTAGTAATGTAAAATGTTCCGTAATCTGATATTGAACATGGCAATTTGTTAGGACAGATAGAATTTCAAGCTCGTTTCTTTATCCTTATTCGAAAGAACACCATAAAAAAAAATACTTATTTTGAAAGGAAAAAATGTGTTCTTTCTAATGGTACAAACAAAAAGAAGATGCGAGGTGACAAACTTGAGCTATAGCAATTTGAAAATATGCTGTTTTTCACTTGAACGGTTTTGATAGCCAATTTTAATCACAATATCTTTTAGAAAATAGATATTTAAGCTCTGTAACTGTAACCCATTGCAAACAAGCATTTTTTCAATGAAATCACGCAGTACGAGCTTTTGAATTATTTTTGTTCAGATTTTATGAAAACCTAAATTTTGGGGAAAATGTTTCCCATTGCGCTTTTTCACAAGTTCACGCGCATGCTACACAAAATCTAACGAGCTCAAATTCACGAAAATACTTGAATATACTAAAGTTCAAACATACTTTAAGCGCCTAAAATTTCAGGATTTTAGTGTGATAAAATTTTCTGTAAACTTGGTATAAACTTGGTAATTTGGCACAAAAAGCTAATCCGCTATCTTAGATCACATTTTTCGGAGATCCTAGATCCTCACAATTTGGATCTAGGAAGCTGAAAATTTGCATAGATTAGTTTCAAAGACATCTCTACGCCTCTATAAAATTTCATCCAAATCGGAGATGGTCGAGTGGGGACCCCTCGGTTACTTGACATGGAATGACTCAATAACGCGAGTTTTTCACGAGAAACGAATTTTAGAGAAAACGCGAATTTTTTCGCCCATCACGCAAAAATTTTTGGCAGAAAGCAGATTAATTACTCAGTCTTTCTTGTTCTTCCTCTTCTGGCGAGTTTTCTAACGCGCATACGGTAAGACTCAATCAGATAGCGCAGCATAAATCATCACCATCATAATTTTTAAACTATAAATATAATTACTGTACCGATGTGCACTGTACTATTATAGTGCTGAATTTTATTAGAGCTACATACTGTACATACCATACTGACTTTTATTTTATTTATATTTCTCTCATCTATCATTGATTTTGTGCACTGTAACAATATTTTATGTTGAATAATACAGATTTTGTAGAACATAGTAAAAATTTACTTCTTCATGTAAGAAATGGAAATAAATAAATAAGAAATGGTTTAAAACAGTTTGAGAGGTTAAAATGTCAGTAATCCAACGTTATTAAGCACAAAACTTGCAAATGATTGCAGACACGTGTTTCGGTGTTACAAGGAACACCTTTTTCAATGCAAAGAAGTGTGAGCTTTTGGATGAAAAGTCATCCGCTTTTCTCGGATGACTTTTCATCCAAAAGCTCACACTTCTTTGCATTGAAAAAGGTGTTCCTTGTAACACCGAAACACGTGTCTGCAATCATTTGCAAGTTTTGTGCTTAATAACGTTGGATTACTGACATTTTAATTTTTCAGCACAAAGGTATTTATTCTTTATTCAGTTTGAGAGGTGTTTACAAATGCCTAAAAAACTAGATATGTTACAGAAAATTTGCTACACATCTTTTTCTACAACGCAAAATTTCGACTTACGCGAGGGATCTTGGAAAGCATCCCTCGCATGCGTCGAGACTTGACTGTACTTAAATGCCATTGATGCCATACCATTTCATCCTTCAACTAATTCGATTAATCCTTTCGAAGTCACTTATTATCGTTGAATGAATGGACTCGACAAAATGGCATGATTTGGTTTCTGTTCACTCGATCTTTATCTTCTAATTCTTTTTCTTAAACTAAAACATGAAAATGAATCGTGGATTCACCCACTGACATAAGATAACAATTTAAGATAAGAGTTGCTCATTTGTCATACACGTTATCAGCATTCAAACATATTTCATGGTGCACTCTTAAAGATCTTAAAACTACCTACATGAAATCACTTTTTGCTGATTTAATCTCCTTAAAATCTATGGAATGATTCACGTTGTAACTGTGCCATGGGCAAGCTGCTTAAATTATGGGAATTCGACCATAAACTGCTGTCAGGAGCGCCCAGAACTTAAATTTTTGGGTGGACGAAAATTCCATTTGCCGAAAACAGCTCCAAATTTTGCCGCATTGTCAGATTAAACTTGACACAAGTTTTGTTGTGCTTCATTGTGGAATAAGCTTCTATTCCGATCCTCTAAAAATGAATAGTTGATTGAAATTTTAGAGAAATTCAGTACTTTATGAGTGAATGTGAAGTTTAATCCAACTCGATGATTATTTGTTTTCCGGAAATAGTCCGAAGGGTGTAGCGTTGCATGAAAATTTATCAGTTCCAAAATTTTTATTATTTGGAAAATTTTAATGCTACAGTCATGAAATCATTTTCTTGTGTCATGTGTACGAAACGTATGTTTCGATTCGTCAATGACACGCATAGTGAAACTTTCCTATTAACCGATATCTTCAAAAACAGACGGCTATTTAACCGGAAATTTTTTACTCCTATGCTATGTAATTATAGTGATGCAAATATGCAAACAACACTCTTTACGGTCCAACTTTTCTGTTCTACATCCACGCGTAATCATACAAAAGTGATTAGCTTTATGCTGCATGAAATTGTACTGTAAGAGGGAAAACATGGTAGAATTTAAAGACGTGATTAATTGTTAGGGTCAAACTAAACTTTAAAATGAGCCTAAAGCTTGCACTTTCAATGGTGTTAAAGAGGCCAAGCTGGTTTTTATTTCAATTGTGCGGGTAACGTCCGGGGGCGGACTGGCCCATGCGCCCTCCCGTCGGTGCGCCCTCGAACCAGTGCACTTTTTTCTCATCCCCTTAAACCCATTTGTGCGGGGTTTTTTTACAACCTCAAATTTGTGTGGAATCGCCCCCCCCCCCCCCAACGAACCTATGCCCTTTGGGAGTGAAGGTTGGCGCCCTCTGTAGGGACCCAATCCGGCAATGGTAACGTCTCTTAGCAATTCGCGCCTTTTTGGGTGACGATAATCTCGTAACCAGAGACACTTCAAAGCGGTAAAATACTTTTTGCTATTTTGGGAGGAGTGAAAATAGAAAAATATGTAAGACCAAAAATGATGATTAATTCCGTGGAAAAACTTTCTAAGCCGAAGTGGGAAATGGTAGGGAAAGAGATGTGTACTATTTTAATTTTTTACGCGAATGTAATGTTTGATCAATTTTTATTGAAATGCAAAGCGTGAAAATACGATTGACTAAATTTTTCATGCTCAATACCAATTTTCAATGAGTAAAATACACTTGTACAGACTTTAAAAATCTTTCTGCTCGTAACTGTTTTCGTAGAAGTAGTCTCAAATTTTGTCGTAGGCTATGTTCGCATACGTTAACCGGTGACTTATCAGACCCGTTCTAATCGAGCTACCGGTTACTGTCAATTAATGAAAACATCCTATGGACATTCACCGCGACATCATCAAGTCAACCACTGTCATCAAATCAGTCAACCGGTGCAAACGGTTGCTCTTTGTGAACATAGCCATCGCAGATTTTTGCCACATGATAGGAAAAGGACGAAGCGATTATTATTTTTATTTAAATAACTTTTTTAATGATGTGACATTTTGACCAAGATGGTTCCGATATGGAAATTGAAACCACTTTAGCGGAAACTGTTCATCTCTTTAACGGTTTCATCCTAATGCTCTTCCCTCTCTCCAAACAGCGACTTCTCCGTGTACCGAAGCGGTTCCTCCAAGCGGGCTTCCCTGATGGAGCGGATGCAAACTCTGACCAGGAACGCCAAGAGCGCGCTCCAGAAGGCTTTCTCCACGGAGAGGATCTACCGTCCGGAGAAGGAGGAGAGGCTAGAAGCCACGGGACACAAGCTCCAGCGGTCGAAGTCGTTTATGAGGACCCTGGCAGGAAGTCTCAGAAGGAAGAAGAAACAAAAGAACAGCAGCAAGGGTCTCGTCGCCGAAATGGTTCCTCAAGCTAGGTACAAAATAAACTCATTTATTGATTTGTTTTCTGTTGAAATTCTTTAAATGAGGCAGAGAGAAGTGAAAGGAAGTAAATGGACTTTTTAAAGTGTCGAGTAAAACGCGTTCAAAGTTCAAATCCTAGGTAGACTTTCATTGAATTTTTTTTTCTAAATCATTGCTGTAAAGCAGCATCCACCAGAGCTACCAGTACCATCTTTTGCTGTAAAACAGAAGATAATGTTCTCCTACCAATTGTACTGACTATCTTCAAATTTTTACTTTTGGTACTTACATCTTTGCTTGCACTGCATTGCTTCTTTCTGCCTCAAATGTCTTTAGTGTCATTAAAGTCACTTTCATAGCTCATGCGTGAATTTTTCTTTGGGAATGCATAATCAGAAAATCATCGAAGCTGGTTTGTGTTGTACGTTATAAACTGTTTATAGAATACTGCTGTTTGCCTGTGTGCTGATACTCGGATAATTTTCAAGCTAAAAGATCTATAGTGAACTGGAAGTACTCGCTGATTTTGTTATAAGTGTGGTTCTATTGTTCAATTACAAGCTGAGGAGGGTCATGCAACATAACACGCTCACCTCTTCCAATTGCTCTGCAGATTGTTCGTTTAGATTTTATTGGTTAATACTGCTGGGCTGGAGATGAAGGGTACAGACCACAGATAGCGTCGATCGTATTGTTGATTGCACGTGCAGTGATCGACGCTCTTTTTAGAAACATTGAATTGTATTTTAAAAATTACTTTTTTCGAACCTTTGTGTTTCGAATAGAACAGTTTCCAATCCAGCTGACTTAAAGGTACTTTAAAAGTTTGAAGTAAAGTAATGCCAACTCGGTTGCAGAAAAATGCTCAACTTTAGTCGAGAACCATAAATGTAACTGTAGCAAGCTTTGAAGTAATAGTTTAAGATGAAATCTTGAAGTAGAATTAAATAACTTTTTATCTATATTATCCAGTTACACACACTCACAAATTACTACCAGCAGCCTTAAGTGCAAATAACGGAGACAGCTCATTTTGGGAACAATAGGAGAACGTACGTTTCATCTTATTTTATTCCCGGTGGAAGCCGCAATATTTTAGGTGCAATCCGTAGCTATTTGTGACGGTAATGCAGAGATTATGGTCTTTGAATTTTCTCTTTCACGTTACTTTTATTCCATAATATTGTTATCATAGATACCCCCCCCCTCCCCGAAAAAGTTTTTAAACAATGCTTTGCTTTACAGTTCAAACCCGGAATGGGACGAACAGCCAACGGGCCCCAATACGTGCATCCACGTTCGGGGACAGCTCTTGCAACTAAACCTGGACGGATCGCAAGTGGTTGAGCTCACCAAACCTCCCTCCAAACCCTACGGCTTCTTTGTCGCCAGGGGCCGAGTGCGGAACTCAAAGGGTAAGATCTTGTTGGTTACCTTTTACGTAATAACAAATTTTACAACAACAATATACTTCAGAGGTCATCAGTCCGTCATTTGGGGGGGGGGGGTATCAGGACAGGCAATGCCTCCCCTTCCCCCGGGCTTTGAGAAGTTAATGAATTCACATTTTAGTGGGAGTGGTTTCTGTTTTTCGTTAGACAGTGAAATCTCATTACCACGAATTTCAAGGGACTTCTTGTATAGTAGTTAGGTTAGTTGAGTTCGTAGAATTCAACTTACCTAATCGAAATTAAAACGGGACTGAAAATGTATTTCGTTGCAACAGACATTTCGTTGTATTGGTATTCGTTGTAACAGAAATTCACTGTTGTATGCATTGAACTCACACCCTTTTATTGGCCCTATCCCCTGGAAAATTTCGAAGTGACGGATCTGTTTTCCATATATTTTCCTAGTACCGGGAGAACTATCGAACTGCCTTACAAGCGAAAATTGTAATATCAGAAGTCTATAAATCGCTTATCCTCAACAAACTTGTTTTTTTTTTTTTTAATTATTATTTTGACTAAAATAACTTGACAGTTGTAGCTTATATAAATGATTATCTTCTAAAATGTATATGCATCGTACACTCAGGAACATTGAAAATAGCGCCGGACCGTGTTACGGCTTGTATTGCAGCAAAAGGGTACGCTATTAAAGTAGCGCTGTATTTATCTCATTTCTTTGCCCGTATTTGTTTAATTGTCTAGATTTTGGGATCAAGTGTATCTCTCACATGTATTCTGTATTGAGCAATCACGATTGCTTATTGTTCTCACTTGACCGTCCTTGATGTTGTGGTTCCTTTTTCAGCTTGGATCAGGGGCCTCTGCAGCACCACCGCCCAAGGGCGTATATAAGAGAGGGGCTGAGGGGGCCCGGGCCTCCTCCAAAATCTGGAATTTTTTTTATTAAAGGTAGTTATTTGTGGTTGTAAATGCTCGCAAATAATTTCCAAACTTTTAGCTACAAAAAAAAGAAAGGAAAAGATAATAAATAAATATGATAGTGATAATTATAATACGTTAGATCAGAGATTTCCAAACTGGGCGTCGTAAGATGTGAGAGGTACCGCAAAGTGACCATGGTAACAACAATATATATTAGACGTCAGGAGATCCGTACCCCGTACTCAAGAAAGGAATGTGTCTTGGGAAAGCGAAGTTATTAGAACAAAAAGAAAAGCAAATAATGTTGGGGGGGAAATCTCAATTCTTTCAAAAAAAGTATTTAATTTTTTTTAAACAGTTGCTGCTTATTGCTTAACAAATTAATTTCCCCTTCCTTTCTTTCACCCATTCCCCCCCCCCCTTTTTTTCTTCCTAGTCTGTCTGAAAAGAAGGGTCTTCAAAATATTTCTCTCCTTAACTCTCGTCCCCTGCAAGAAATTTGAAATATGTTTTAGTTATTCGGTTATAGTAATGAAGGAAATTGATGTCTAAAAGACGCATTTATTTAGGCGTTTTTCAGACATCAATTTCAAAACATTTCTAGAGAAAGGTCCCCGAACCAATACCCCTTCACTAAGGTTACTACCAAAAATAGTTTGAAATTGTGCCTTTAAGATTTCAATTGGAAAAGTTTTGGATGAAGATCCCTAAAAACGTCTCCTCACTTCTAAACGTCTCCAAAAATGACTTGAAACTGCATTTTACCTTTCAGAGGAGGATTCTCGAGCTCTTCTTTTCCAAAGATCTAATGTTGGGAAAAAAATCTGAATTGCTTATGAAAATAACCTTAAAATAAAAAAAATCAAAAGTTTCTGACTATTGACCAGGTTCTTTCGTTCATCACTTCCTATTCCTTTCACCCCCTCCCCCGCCCCATTTATTATTATTATTGTTCCTAATCAGTCTAAAAATAAGAAAGACTTCAAAATGCTGCACTTTGCAAACCCCCTACACCCACTTAAACCAATAAAGAGCTTCTCAAACCTCGTTTTCAGGGCTTCAGTGTCGAATTTTTTTCAGGGGACAATACCAAACACCTTGCCTTCTGAAAGCCTCAAAAATCGTTTAAGATTGCTTTTAATGGAGCTTCAATTTTGAAAAATGGCCGAACCCATAACGTTACCAAAATGGTCCACAGTCGTGCTTTTAAGACTTCAATAACGAAAAAATTTCGGACGAGGGTCCGACTGCTCCCGTATGAAATCTGAAAATGAAAAAAACTAGTTTCGAAAAATTTAAGGTGGAGAGCGTTTAAATCCCTCCACTTAGTATCACTGAATATCTTTTTTAAATTTCGTTTTTTAGGACTTTATTTTCCAAATATTTTAGTGAGAGAGTCCCAGAACCGCCCTGCCCGTAACATCAACGAAGTTAGTCTGAAAGTGCGTTTTTAGAACTTCAATTTCGAAAAGTTGGGCGGAGGGGTGATGAATTTCGTTCTATTTTTTTAGAAAAATCAACCGATTTTAACTTTAAAAACTCCCATTCCTTTCATTACACTAACGTCAACAAATATAGCCTAAAATGGCGTTTTAAACAATTCAATTTCTAAACATTTCCTCAGAAGACCCACCGAATTTTTCCTCCCCGTAGCATTACCAAAGACCGTCTAAAACTGCGTTCTTAGGGCTGCACCCCCGTCTACCCACTACTACCAAAAGCGAAAATATTTTAAGTGTGCCTTCCTAACACTATTTTTGGTTGCGTCACTGGATGAGTCCTGATTGTTGAGTATGATGTCCTTGGTCCATCTCGAAAGAAATGGGGGAAGCTAATCTTGGATATATGGGCCCCCTCCAAAATAAAAACATATATACGCCAAGGCCACCGCCCACCGGCGTGGCTCCTCTGGTCCTGAGCACTGTCCCCCAGAATCCACTTCTGCTGGAAAGTGGCATCCATGTCCTACACACGCATGCTCATACACACTCACACACACGCGGGCCTTTACACACACATACACACACCTACGTGCACACACTCAAATTTACACGCTTAACCAACCAGGAGGAGGGATAAGGTTGGGGAGGGGAGCCGTTTCTAGAAACAATAACTCCAATGAGTAGGGTCTTGTCGCAACTCGTGATTGCGAAAAACATAATTTGAATTTCAAGTTTCAGAATTCAACTTAGAGTTGATTGGGGGAAGTGGGGGTCACAGGTAGTTTTTTTATTGAATTTCACTTCAATTCAATGTTTCCTTCTTGGGGCTCCATTTTCAATGTTCCTGAGTGTATATAGTTTTATGAATCATATTTGAACCTAAACTCAAATTTTGTTCGCTTTGAGAATGTATCCTTGATATTTTTGTGCTATTATATATCCGGCTAGCTGAAAAGCCCATCATTTGAAGGTTTCTTGAATTCAAAATTTTGTGTCGAGGGAATCTCTCTCATTAACCTTTAATTTTAAAAAAGGTAACAAATAGGAAAATGACTATTTTCTTGATTTCATCAACTTGTTCAAACTTTTTTTTTCTGCCAGTCTTTTTCTAGGTTCACAATTAGTTATAATAATAAGCAATTAGTGCTTTCTCCGTAAAAATAAAAAGAATGCCCATGGGAGTTTTTGACTACTATGTAAATCGCTACTCTAATGAAAGCTGTAATCGTTTTGACCTTAAATTTTGATGTATCGATTGTTTGCGTTGTGAACAAATCACCTTCATCAAGTTTATGAGCAATCTATTTAAATTTAATGATGGAAAAGTACTTCCTAAAACATTTTCTGAAAAGCTTCCAAATACAAAATAAAGTAAAATAACCCCAACCAGCGCATAACTTACTTTTAATCAGTTCGTAACTACCTCATTAAAACTATGGAGTAAGAAGATTCCCTTCACTATGCGCAATAGGTTTTTAATGAAACCACCTGTGAAAAACATGGGAGATTTGCAATCTTTTTTTCAATTTTGACGGATGATACTTTTTTACAATCTCGAAAAACAAAAGTTAGAAGATTGATCACTTTAAAATGCTCATTGAGTCTAGTTAAAATGAAAAAGAACTTGCACGCCTAGAAATATGCCTTTATACTGTTGATTGGTCGCAGTAAGAACAAGCTCAACACAAATGAGGAAATTACAAAATTTAAATAAGGCAAAACTATCTAACAATACATAAATATTTACAGTTACAAATAATTGAACTAAATTATCTACAAAATTTGCACCAAGTCACACCGCTACACTAGCACTAAGTATAACTCCGGACAAAATCACTCAGAACGAACAATAGCACTGTCTATCGTAAAACATCGCATTCAATTCATCTTAACTCTCAACAGTTGCATCTCATTTTTATACGCGAATGCCGAGTCACGAGAATGGCAACCCCGTTTTCGCCGCCATGCCCCTTGTAATTCTTAATGAAAAAAAAAATGCGTAATAATAAATGAATTCTGTAGAAGTTGTTTCTGTGCCTACGCAGTATTGATGCAGAAAAAACAACTTGTCTTCACTACATCACGCAACAAATCTTATTGAAGATTTTTCGTATTTTGTCTCACACCAAGCTGATAACATCCGATATAAAATACGATGATGAAAACTCAAGGACTTTAATTTGCTCAGGAATATCCCGATAGGAAGTCACTGTGACCTCCCAAACATTTCCTTATTCAGTACATTATTGTCTCAGACTTAGCCAAATTCGGAGAAAGTATAACAAAACTTTTTTTCTTTTTACTATGCCTAAGTGTTTGTTCTCACTGGATGTAGGTACGCGTCCAAACTCGGTATTTTATTGCTCGGGAAAATTAGAAATTTTATGCATTAAATTGAGAATTTCCTCCCTCCTAAAAATTCACGTTTGGAACGCACGCTTAATGTGCCAAGCTGATCTCAAAATAAACTAATGTAAAATATTCTCTCTTCATCCTTTATGATTGAAACCATTCAGACCAGCTAAACGGTAAATTATAATGATGACTTTAAGTCAAATAACGAATGATATTTTTTTTTTAATGAAAAAGCAACTGACTTGAAATGAACAAACAAAGTTACTTGCGATTTCATTACTTTAAGTCACAAAATAGTATTACTCGTTTGTGGATGCGCTATTCTAGTTACAGTTGAAAATAGTGCCTCTCTAAAAATTAAAACCCACCACTTTTCGTCTTGGGGACAAATTTGAAATTTTCCCAACTGCACTGAAATAATAGCTTGCTGTTTCATCACTACAAGTTTACTACCATCAAATCACGGAATCTATTGGTTTACTTTTTTTTATTCCAAAGAAAATCTCCAACAGTGGTCAAAGTGGCAAACCTACTGACAACCTATTTGTTTTCTTTTGGTCTATCTTTTTCGTGAATAGAGAGTAAAGCTTGACCACTGAGAGATAGTGAATGATTTTGAAGTGGAAACATCATTTGTAGTTGGTTGTTTGCTATTACTTTGTAATAAATAGGATCAGCAAAAATATGCCTCTTACTACTAGGCTCTTTCTGGCTGATTCTACCTATTGCAAATGATACAAATGACGTTTCCACTTCTAGTTCAACCGCCATCTCACCGTGGTTAAGCTTTAAAAGTAAAATGGCAACAAATTTCTTATTCATGAAGTACATTTACTCCTTTAGGTGTGTTTGTGTCGAGGATGAGAGACCAAGAGACGCAGAAGCATCTAGCGGGCCTATTGGACATTGGCGATGAAATCTTGGAAATCGATGGGCACAACGTCAAAAATGCTGACATCATGGAAGTGAACTCGCTTATGTCCAATAGGAACACACTGCTGCTCACAGTACTCCCCTACATATGCAGGAAGGACACTTGATTGGCTGCTGTAAATGATTCTCTGGAGGTGCTGGAGTAAAAATGAAAAAGATAGCTTTTTAAGGAGAAAATATTTTTCAATTCCTTTCAGTCATGAGGATCTGTGTAGTTCTGAGTTTCCTACCTGCTAATGTTTTTACAAAAATTGTCTTTTAAATAACAATTACTGAAATGTGGAAACTACGATCGTTTGCTATAAATAGAACTTCCAGCGAGGTGTTAAATGTCAAAAAATTTTTAATTTTTACATTCATTTGAGGAATTGTGATTTTTATCAACTCTTTGCAGCTTTTATGATTAGTTATTGTGAGTGTTTTTATTTTGTAGTTTTAACCCTTAAAATATCTTTTCAAACCATGTAATTAATTTCAAAAATTTCTTTTAAGTTTCGAAAGTTACTCGATAAATTCTCTCAACACTATTTATTATTTTTCACTGCAAATAAGATATGCAGAGTCTTTCATAAAATGAATATCACATCTCATTGAATTATTTGTAATAAGTGATTGAGAATGAAAAAAAAATGTTACTTAGAAAATCTTATAGCACATTTCTTTTTTATACCCGACTTTGAAATCATCCATGAAAAGGATGAAAGTTTTGAATGGTTCAAATAACTAATCATAGAACCCGTTTAATTGGCAACTAAACTAGCTTATGTCTGATTTTTGGAAAGTAAATCATATAGGTATGTTCTTGTGATTAATAGCTGTGAATATTTAAAACGTTTTTAGCAAAATCTGTCAATTAGTCTTATGATGCTTGTGATCCTCTATTGTGAACAATGTACTTCTGATCAATTTACAAAACAAATACCAGAATCAATTTTTATGAAATGTTTTATACATTTATTCATTTATAAGTACATAAAATATTTCACATTTGGAGGGAAAAAAATCACTTTCCAATTTACATTATGTGTAAATCCGACATAAAATAACGTTCTTTATCAGTTAATAAGAAAGTCGGAACATTCCTTTTTGTTTTTAATAATTCATTAAGTTATAATATACACTTGCAGTAATAAAGCAAAAAAAAAAAAAAAAAATTACGGTTAAAATATCAATCGTTGGTAACCTTTTTGTTTTGAACTTGGAGCTTTAGCTCAAACATATTGAATATGATTCTAAAACATGCTCGATAAAACGATATCTGAACGAGTTAAAACATAATCATTAAATTATATTTCAGCCTTCATATTTTAAATTGATTTTGACTCTAAAATATATCCAGTAACTTTCCATTATTTTTGTTTAAAAATGCAAAAGTGGTTAAGATATTTTAAACTGTGTTGTATTAAAATGTATTATATATATAGTGTGTTTTATATTTTCGTGTCAGAAGTGTTTTTTCGCCTGTGTGCATTTCAAAAGTGCATTTCTTTATCGTTTGTTTCTTGGTTTTAAGCATTTTTTAATAAATGACAAATCAATGTTTTTATAATAAAGCATTTGTAATTGGTATCTTGAGTACGATATGAGTCTTAATACATATCGCATTGAACGTGTCAATGAATTTGAAATAAATTCTTTTATTTTATTAATAAAGCAATGGTGATGTATTTTATGACTTATTTTATTTCTTTTTCCAAATTTAATGCTGTTATTTTGAAAAATGCACTTTCATGTTTTTAATTGCGTTTCCAACGTTATTTTTGCACATTGATGTATCTCGAAGGTTATTTTTTTAAAGAAAAGGTCTATCTTCTTAGCGCATGAGTCTGCATTAATGTTTCTAAATGTAACAACGCTGCTTTGCCTACACAGTTATCAAAGTAAGATAGAGATTAAAATTAAATCTAAATGCTTTAGATTAAGACTCTGTTCTTTATTTACTAATTTCGATATATTATGCACTTAGGGTACTCAATGCTTGTTTTTATCCACTAAAAATTGTTTAAATCCCGTAGCTTTCTCTACATGATGTTAAAGCTCATTGGTTTCACAAATATGATTCAAATAATATTTTCTCTCAGTATTTTTTAACAGATTATATTGGGGTGCCCATCCCCCCCAAGAGCTATAGCAACCCCCTCTTCCCCAAATAAGCCCAAAACCTACAAGTTGCCCGCCCCATTTCAACAACACACTCTGGGGGGGGGGGGGTCCCCTCTCGCGATCACCTCTGAATTACAATTACTTTTAGCTTGCTACTTTTTAATTAATGCCAAAGCTTCTCACCACTGTTATGCTATGACAATGTCTAATCCTAAAGCTTCAAGCTGTGTTATACTAACCCTGCTTGAGTCCGTAATTATTTCAAAAGTTACGGTGACTTAAAGCTGTGACTAATGCATCCAGTGTTGTTGCGCCTCACTCGCCCTTGCCCATTTGATCCACCACAACATTCTTTGAAAACCTCTTCTCCGAAAAAGTGTCAAATATCATGAAATACTTTTAGTTTGTACTAATAACCTTTTTCAGAATTAAAAACCGCCAGCTGTATTGAAATACTTACGTATTACATTGCTGATAATGCTTTTACTAAATCTTCTGCCCTCTTTGACGACTAAAATTTCTGTTTAGTTTCTCAAATGGAAAACATTAAACCTTATCTATGAATTTGGCATGTACGAGTATGGTCATGCAATACAAAATGATATTTTTACTTTAAAATCTTCAGATATTCGAAATTTCCGATATTTTTTGTTCCAAGCGTATTTCCAGTTTTCAAACCCACGAATAGTGCGAAAATTTGTTTATCTGGCATAAACAGACTATTATTAAAAGATTAACAATTAAAGTGTAATTTCAAACGTAAATATATGTGCAGCGTTATCGCAGTTGAAAACTTATAATGAATTCCATCTTGTAGGTTCATACTGAAGATTTTTCAGTTAATCTTTTTAAAAAAAAATAAAATGAATTTCGTTTTATTGCTATCTTAACATATCATGAATAAAATAGTCTCATAAGAGTGCTCTCTCAGAAAATTACAGAAAACAAATCATTTATTAACATCAAGTTGACGATTAAAACGTTATTTTTACACCATCTCAGAAACTTGTCGATTAAGATTCCTTTTTGTAACCTTTATTTCAGAAAATCACCACTTAAATATCATTTTTGTTACCGTTCTTAGTAAACCAGAGCTTAAATTTCTAGACTGTAAACATTTAGCACATTAATTCCTTTTTAGTTGTCTCCATCTCAGCAAACGAATGATTTGCTATTTTATTTCAATAAACCTTACTCGAGTGAATTCTAAGCAAATAAATCTCATAATTTAAAACAGAATATGGAGTTTCAAACTATTAACTTTCGGTTTGCCAATTTGCTGAGATTTAAAATGAAAGGTAAATAACTACGCTCCCTAAATCCATCACGTTTTGCCAATATTGCAATTTTTAACAAAGATTATCGTCTGATATGCAACAATTTTACTTTGGATGTAAAAATCGAAAGTCGCGAATTACAATTCAATAAAAAGACAGATATGCAATTAGATATTTGATACGTTGAAAAAAAAAATGTTCATATCCAATTACGGAATGAAATCAAGGATCCGTTTTCCCCCCGTCTAAGTTACGTTCAGGAATACATTCTATGCATGGCCCGATTAAGATATTAAAAGGCCCTTGGGCCAACGGTTTTTCAAGTCTCCTCTGTAGTCAAATCTTACAACTTTAACCAATGGTTATTCAATTTTAGCAATGTGGGGGCCCTAGACCATGGCCTACTTGGCCTATTAATCAAGCCCTGATTCAGATACTTCCTGCAGTGTTCCATCCCGTGAATGTTTTTCCGCGTAGCAGTCGTGGCCTACATTTCGTACCTTGGAATTCTCCGTCTGGTACTTTCGTCAGTCTCGTCCGATTTCATCACATTAAAGAATTTTGGAGACCTGTTGGTGAAGAAACGGTAAGGGTGGGTGAAGGCTTGGAATGGGACTTTTCTCTCACCCCCCTCCCTCTTAGGATTGCACACACTTTTCCGCTAGTTTTTCTTTTATTTGCGAAGTAAAATAAATGTCTTCCAATTCACAATCTCATGGTTACGTGGGAAGACGAGACTTTGCATGAAAACTGTACCGACCGTTCCCAATGCAAAAAAATATTTGTGATGAACTAAAAGCAATTAATATATATATTTCTTCTTGTACCAGGGCTTAAGTTTTAGCAAAAGAAATGTGGGAGCCATATAGTCTTCAAAATTTTTGTACACAGATCTCCTGAATTTTACATAAAATTTTAAAACTCACATAAAGTTGAATGCTACTAGTTGTGTCGGTGTCTGGTCTCTCATTTTTTCTGTGCATTAACAATGATTTTTTGTTTGCAAAGCAATTTAACCTGCGGGATCTTGAAACCTGCATTTTCCCCCTCATCTACCGTCAGGAATATTTCTAGGCGGTTAAGTCGAACATATATTAGTCACGATTCAATATTGAATGGACGCGGATCGGTCTCCAAGAGGTTAACAGTTATTGTAACGAGTCTGTAAATAATATAAGATTAATGAGAACTTAACGAACACTTTCAAAATTGAAATGCATATATAATTGTCACTGATCGATATCTTGCATAATTTTTTATTGCATTCATTTTATTTTACATCACCAAAAAGAGTTTATAGAATGGAAAAATATGAAATTAGCACAATCTATGTAAAATCGAGGTTCGGTCGAAACTCAGTTTTGTCTAATCCAGAGCTTAATTTGTAACGGAAGAAGTATGGAAGCTCTATAGTCTTCTGAATCTATTTTCATTCATATATATATATATATATATATATATATATATATATATATATATATATATATATATATATATATATATATATATATATATATAATATAGTTTAAATTCCCATACATAATATGCAAAATGCACCCAAATTTGAATAGAAATATTGGAGAAATGTGTGCTTCCATACAAATAAAGCCCTGGTCTATTCTGAGTTTCTAGATTATGAAGTAATAATGCAATTTTGCTCTTTCTGCTAGCGTGTTTACGATTGAAAATCATTTAGGAATTTTTCCTGTAATAAAAAAAAAAGTGAATTTTATCTAACATATAGATCAGAAAAAAATTATACATTGTTGCATGAAAAATGACTTAAATGAAGCTATTGACAAATAAACTGAAATAATGATCTATAGAAGTTAACACTTCATGTTAGTTCTACTAGGAACATAGGATCTCTGCGAGTTGGTCACAACCACCGCCGAAGTGTGACCAATCATGTGTCTAATTCTGCTCACGTGGTATCTTGTACCTGTGGTGTGGATAAAAAGCATTTTTCGATTTTGGTGTAGTGCAAAGCTTTCGTGATTTGAAAATTTTCAGGGGCTTTGGCTCAAGACGGATTGTAAATATCGGTTCATCGGTTTTATATCATATCAGTTTAGTGGTTCATTTTTATTATTGGTTAAAACCGATTTTTTTCACCGGTGATGTATTGCAACCTTTTTTGGGCATTTATGGTTGTATTCAATCCTAAATGGTTTTCGTTGAATTGGGGGCTCAGCACCTTTGTTTTCACAAAAATGTCTTTTAAATAAATGTGAACGAAATATATCCTGTCTATTTTTATAAGTAATGCTGTATAGAATTGTATTCTCTTACGCATGTATATTTCTGAATAAATATATTTTGTATAACAATGTCTTTGTTCTTGTATGAGTCATTTTTTGACAGACTAACCATAATTTATCTTCTGAATTTGGCGTTAAAAAATTTTAATGCAATAATAGAATCATGATTAGCAACAGGCAAGTCGAAATTTAGAAAAAAAAATAACGTAAAAAGAACCAGTTCTACAAACGTTGAGTCGCTTTTCTCGAAATTGTTTAAATGTTGATAATGCTGAAATCATCAAAGTTTTCATTGACTTGAAATTACATAAGCTTTGAACTACTTATAAGCAATATGCTGTCGAATGCATGGTGTTTAGTTATTTATTTCATCATTACTATTCTTGTTCACATGTTGAGTTCAGGCTTGACATACGTTGCTTTATAGTTCCTCGAGCTTTTTACTTTTTTTTTTCTTTTTTGCTTTTTAGTGAAGTATTTTTTTTTTTTTTTTAATTACGCCCACCATCGTTCTTTCAAACACAAGGCGTCTTGCTGTCCAGTATAACAATGAAGTGGCCTCAAAGGGTGTTAGGGCCTGGAAGTCATCACAATTATAAATATCATGAAAAGAGGAGCAACTATAAAAATGCTCCCCTGTCATTGGAGAAGTCCCCTCACAGAGCACACAGAGAGGTGAATCTGCCAGGTTGATTTTATGTAAATGGGCCTGTAGATAGTCATGTCCAGAAATTGTTCGGAAAGAGGCAACTCCTAAGGCTCTGGGAAGGAGAGAAAGGCGCGTACGCTGTTCATCATCCAGAAGGCAAGCCCAGGGCTTTCCGTCAGCTTTGTTCCTCAGGGTAGAGACTGTAGCATGTTGGATTTTGCTTGCGAGAAGTCGCTTAGCGTTTCTAAGTGGAACCGGGCGAGAAGGTGGATGCAGGGACGCAGCCCCTTTACCAAGATGTCCGCTCGTTCATTTCCATAGATGCCACAATGGCCTGGGATCCACTGGAAGACAACCTCTCTTCCGGAACGCAAAAGAGAGTCGATGGATTTTTTAGATTCAAGTTCTGAAGGATATAGATTGTAATCAGTAATGGTCTGAATCGCAGCCTGAAATTCAACAAAGAGAACAATATTTTGTTCAGCTGGTTCTCCAATAGATCTGATGGCCATAAAAATTGCGTTCATTTCTCCATCGAAGTTATCCGCCCAAGTGTCGAGAGGCTCCTGAAGACTAAAATGTTTGGAGTAGGCACCGGCCCCTGCTCTACCAGCTGACGGAGTGGCCGATCCGTCAGTATAAACCCTAAACCAATCCTGATTAGGGTACCTCTCGTGTATTGTGGCCAAAGCAATAGAGTACATCTCAGTCTGGTGAGAATCTGATTTCTTGACAGGCTGTACCAGATCAAACGTAGCTGCAGCATTAGGTACATATGATAGAGTATGTGGTACATGACAGGGAGACCTTTCTTTTCGTGCATCTCGAATAAGAAAGTGTCTAGTACAGGAAAATGGCTAATATGGAGCGCGACAGAGAAAAAAAAAATAGAGCACAGCGTCTCGGAGTCTTTCGAAGACAGCTGTGAAGAAAAGCTTTTTCAAATGCGCAATTATGTACAAAGAAAACAATCTTCGTAATCAATTCAAATTTATCAAAGTATGCTTTTCGCAAGCAAACGCACGAGTCACTAAAAAAAAACAACATATAGCTTTAAGTGTGCCCATAAAATTTGAAGCGATTCCTCGATTTCTCCAGAGTCTAACCATCAGATGGTGGGAAGTCCGACTTCCACATTACATACATGATATAAGGACCCGTTTATATAGTAGGCAACCATTCACAGCACAACACCATTAAAGCATTCCCCATGTACTTTCTTTGTGCTTAAGTCACGCTTTAAAAGAAATTTCGTAGAATGCAACAAGAACCAACATTCAAACAGTATACTCACAAATGACTGACTCGAACTGAGAAATGGCGATCCCACAGGTTGTTGTGACAAAGAAGTGATTTAAGACGTTTACGATAATACTAGTATGTGCCAAGTATCTGGCAAAATAAGTCAAGGGTCCAATTTTGGTGGACTTCCCCTAAACTTTGCCAAAAATTTGAATTAAAAAAGAAATTTGAATCTTTAGAATTTTTAGAGCTTCGGGGGGTATCAGGACCTGATCCAAGGTACCTACAACTAAAATTTCATACTTACGAATGTTTTCACTCGGACAAGCGGTGACCTACACACACATTAAGAGGCTAAACACATGAAGTTATTTATATAGCACATGCACATATGAAGTGAAAGTTATAATGTACCAACTAACAAATGTGCTGCTAGCCCTTTTTACATAAGACTCGATTATTGTCATTCCTAATAAACCCATTCACGTAGATTAAAAAAAACGACAGACTACAAACACTTTAAAATCGCGCGATGAAAATACCCTTAAAAACAGGAAAGTAGGCAGATCATTGCAAGTAGAAGTTCGAACCTTCTTCTTACCAGAGATAGTTGAAGAGATAAGTATGTCTGCAGCAGAGTTGAATGTAAGCGGCTGCTATCAAAAATTTCTACTCCTGGTATTAAACAGAGTTATTGCATTTATTTTATAAACGCGTGTTGTCCGTTTTCTATGAGAAGGTACTTGACTCCTCCTACGTCACGTGGTATCCGATAATTTTATTTCGCTGTTTTCGACAGAAGGTATATTCGGATCATAGCATTTTGTCGTAAAAGCAACAGTTTTTAAAATGTAAGAATAGCTAAAATGACAACAGACAAGTGATATAAAGGACACTAAGAGTTTTTTGCACATTAAAATGCACGCCTAAGTTAAGGCTGTCTGGTTGTCTTTTATTTAGAAGCGCGTAGATTGCTTAACGATCACCCCCGCGTAAAATGGAACTCGGCGTTCGAGGAGGCGGGACGAAGTGCCTTCTCGTGAAAAACGGACAATACATTGTTAATTTTTCTTTTAGTCATAGCCTATGCAACCGTCTTTTCTTAAAGCATGCTTAGAGGGTTTGCTCTTTACCACTCGCGATCTCAACGATATCAGGCGTCTTGACGTCATATGCTGTTTATTTCAGATTCCAGTGTATACAAATACATCCCGAGTAGATTTTTTTTAATAAAAAACTCACTTTATTTCAGGAACTGTGGCAACACTTAAACGCAAATTCTGTGATCATGTTTTGAACTGTAAAATTACAATGGTCTCGGGTTCGATCCTCGCTGGCCGAAGACCCACCGTCGTCATTAAAGGGGACTGGGCGACGTTAAATATGCTCGTGGTCTCAATGTCCTCCAAGTGAAACGATACCTCTGGGGGTGCTAGCACCAGGTAGCTATTAGCTCTTGGACTAGTTCTAAATTCTCATTAACTGTTCGATCCGGTGATGGTGCTGCCATCTATCGGTATATAAAATAATGGAGGCAAGGCACTTAGTATGCAGTCCTCGACATAAATACAGTTGAAGTCAGTTGTGACTCTGAATAGGAATAGGAAAATTACAATGAGCGAGTGAGATACTCGCCATTACTTATCATGAGTGAAAGCAATTGTCTGATTCTGTTTTTATACTCTCCCAAAGTTCATTATTTAAGTTCAATATTGAACTTCGGAACTGGAAAGTACAATCAATGTTTAATAAATGGTTTATATTTCTTTTGATTTAGTTTCAAATTAGTAAGTAAATTTAAGCTAAAATGCTTACTCGTGCAATTTATGTGTAACACAATCCTTATGACACAAATTTCCAAGCAGCTGTGATTTGGTAGTGAATAGTGAATATTAAAATGGAAAATGCGCTGTGTTTTTATTGGAATTGTTTGGATTCCTCAATGTTTGGAAGCAGAGAAGTACGCTTCAATTTTTTAGGTAAGTAAAGCATTCTGATTGTTTTTGACCCAAATGAAAGCTTTTGATCAATTTTTACCGATCTGGAATGATGATCACAAGAAAATTCTTATTCGGTGAATCTAGTCAACTTTTGAAAAAAAAAAAAAAAAATGCTAACATTAACTTGTTAGCAAGTTAGCAAAGCTCCAAATTATTCAAGGCTGGAACTTTCTCAAATCGCGAGTAAACATCATATAATCTTTCGTTAACCGATTTGAAAAATCTATGTCGTAATAATTGTGAACTTGAGGATGTTGGCAGCATTTTAGTTTCCTGAAAATCTTGTAATCGAAATCACATGTGTTTAGAATTCCCCACGAAAATTCTGTACCTCAGAGTCAGATTAATTCAAAAATGGCAATTTCAGGTTATTACTGCCGTGGGCAGGAAAACGGCAGTATCTGCAGAAGTAAGTTTTCGAGATATTTGAAGAAACGCGTTTTGGATTCAATACTAACAATAGGGAGATGCTGTTATTATTCAGGTTATTACTGCCGTGGGCAGGAAAACGGCAGTATCTGCAGAAGTAAGTTTTTGAGATATTTGAAAAAACGCGTTTTGGATTCAATACTAACAATAGGGAGATGCTGTTATTATTCAGGTTATTACTGCCGTGGGCAGGAAAACGGCAGTATCTGCAGAAGTAAGTTTTTGAGATATTTGAAGAAACGCGTTTTGGATTCAATACTAACAATAGGGAGATGCTGTTATTATTCAGGTTATTACTGCCGTGGGCAGGAAAACGGCAGTATCTGCAGAAGTAAGTTTTCGAGATATTTGAAGAAACACGTTTTGCATTCAATACAAACAATAGGGAGATGCTGGAATTAGACGTTTTTTCAGCGGCAACCAAATAAGCAAATTTGTACAATAAAGCTAACGTGCAATAGATGACAAAATGCGAAAAAAAAAATTTGAAAAATGTGCAGTTACTGCCCTTTTCCTGCTCAAGGCAGATTACAACTTTATATGTAAAATCTTATTCCGCGTGAAGTCATCACAACGTAATTCTATGAAAACAGTTCCGTTATAGCTATTTACCAGCATAAAAAAGCGTGCGCCCCACCCTTTGTATGCACACACACTTCGAAAGTTTTTCGGGTCTCCTGAAAAGTGGCGATAGTGTGACTCACGTTAGTCTGGCAGGTACAGAATTGTTTCTGCTTTCATAAATGTGGAAGCTACTCTCATAGTTAGGGACGCCCAGAACTTAAGTTTTGGGAGGGCGGAAATTCTCCGTTTGCCAAATGGAACTGATGATAATTTTGCCGAATAGAATTCCAAACTTTGTCGAAAAAAAATCTCCAAATTTTGCCGCATGGATCTCCAAATTTTGCCGAATCGTCTGACAACATTTGCCGAATAAAGACATTTTTGGAATGTCACGATGACCTTACCATTGGGGGGAGCCCCTGTTCATAAGGAAAGTATTCAGCATAATAACTGCCCTGTCCAGCCTATAATACTTTTTTTAGTGTGATAGAAAAGTGTGAAAAGGGAATGTTTTCAATCGCGTGTGAATTTGGTACGTTAAACAAGAAGTCCGTTTTAAAGTCGTCCGCCTCTACTTTGAAATCGCAACGAGAAGTAAGTTAGGGATTCTTTTAGCTATGTTTTATGATTCGGATGCATTGTATATTTATTTTTAATAATTTGTAGTACCAGTTAGGGTACTTTTTATGTGTTTTTGCTTCTTATTTAACTAGTAAAAACTGCTATACATTAATATGATTCAATTTGCAAACATTTTCCAGTTTGTGTTTTTTATTTACGTGATTGTTTAGTAGTGTCGAAAAGACGTTTTTGTTTTCATCTTATCGATTAATTACCAATCTTCTAATAAAGTTATTACTGTTTTTTTTCTTTTTTCGTCATTCCTAGTTATACTTTTGACTTTCGTTAATACAGTTAATTTTCTTTATTACAAATAAATAGCGAATGTTCACTCATAATCGAAATTAAAAGAATACGTTCATGTTATTTCAATGGAGAGGATCATGTTTTACTGTGAAAATTTCGTTGTACTTTACATCTTATTAGAGGAAATTAAAGACCCTCAAACACTTTTCAAAAAGCATAAAATTAGAAAAGGAAAAAGAGTTTATTTAATTAAGCATTAATTTTCAAGAAATACATAAATTTAAGATTGGAAGAAAAAATCGTTAAAAATGGGTTAGAATAACAAATTCACATATCTCAGAAAACATGAATAGATATTTCTTATCACTTTCCCATGTTGAAATAAAACAATTTATTAATATTTTTTCCCTTCTAATCTTTAACCTTTTGAAGTTTTATTTAAAACATAAGTTGCAGTGGCCTAGCCAAAAACCTATTTCGGAATGGGCATGGAATTTTTAGTCCTTTTTATATGATCAGAAAAGAAAAATTCCGAAATCCTCTCCCGGGGGGGGGGGGGGGTCGGATTCTTTATAGATCTGCCCCTGAGCGTATTAGTGTAAATTGACTCCTCCAGCAGAATTCGTCCCCTAAAAATGTTTAATTTGTGACTACATTTCGAAGTATAACTCTACCCTTTTTGTAAGTAACTGTATTTTTAACAAGTACAAAAAAGAGTAAGATATATAGCCATGTAAAAATACTCTGTCAAACAAAAATTGACCTTTTATTTTTTTATTGAATGAAAAGCTAATATTTTGGTAAAATACACTCATGGGTGCATAACTGGTTTTTTTTTTTTTTTTTTTTTTTTTTTTTAATAGGGAAATTGTTTTTATGAGTTATTACACAATTTCAGTTCTAGAAATAATACATTTTTCTTTAAATGAAACCTGCAGTGTATTGGTATATATATATTACACAATTGAACATACATTTGAAATGTATTAAATATTACCTGCGCATTAGTACCTGTTTTTATTTATATTTTCGTTCAGAAAGTTCTCTCTTGATAAACAAATTGTAGCTGTCAATCAGTTTCCCAGAAGAAAAGAAATTACTCTTCGCTTTTATCAGTACAAGTTCAACATACTTCAGTGCAAGTAAAAGTTATTTCAAGGCATCAATAAGTTTATGTTCCACCAACTTGCATCCAGAGGGGGACCATGGGGTGTCATGATCCCCCTTCCCTTAATCCAGGGTTTCTCAACGGGGGCCACGGGAAACATTTTCAAAATAGGGGAGCTATGAGCCGCAAAGGGGGCCTCTGTTGAACTATTTTAATCTGGCGAAATCTTCTAGAAGAAGGGAAATTATATCACCTAATTTCGATTAAATCTTTAACGCAGATACAAATGAGAAAACATTATGCATCTTAAACTAAATCATAACACAAAACATGGAATGTTCATTAGCTTTTCTTTCTGAAGACAGCTATTGTGCTAAAGTTCTTTTGAAATAATACAACGGCAGAAAACTCATTTATTCGCAAGAAGGAATTTGTAATTGGACCTTAAGTGGTGAATTATTGTGAGGCTCTGAGAAGTTGAGCTTAGACTCTGACAATGTTTACCTTTGTTTTGGTAAATAGGGAGGGGTAATTGTCGCTAAGTTGAGTTAACAAACTTTCTTAGTAGTTTTTTGAAAATATTCCAACTAAAATCCGAGCCAATAACACGTCTATTTTTCACTAAACTCCCCTAAAACAGGTAAACATAGTCAAGACCACAGCTCAACTAGCCAGAGCTGCACTACACAACGGTTATTTCTGACAGCATACATGACTTGTTTTTCATGGAGAAAGAAAAGCTAAATAAATAATTTAGTTAAAACTGCTTGTTTCAGAAAAAAAATTCAGCTAAAATTTGTCTTTCTTCACATCAGAGTACATTACTGTTTTTTTTCTCTGAATAACTGATTTCAAATTTTATGTAATTATAACTTTTAAATTTTAAAATTATGCGGTGTATCACCATTTCGGCCGATTTTCCCTTAAATACTTTTTATATTAAATAAATAACATGAAACAAGTCCCCGTTAGAATATAATCTGATCAACAATAGCTATATGAACGCAAAAATGAGTAAATAAAGTTAAATGAATAAATGTTTGAAAACGTTAAAAAAGTTCAAATATGAGACATGGGGAATATTTGTCTGAATGGGAAATTTGTCTGAAAAGTCCGATTTAAAGATCTTATGCAAATTCTATCATATGCTGGAAGGGGTTTCTTCCCATACTTCACATTTTAAGAGGAGCAATATTTCGTTCATTTTTGAGCAGTTAAGAGAAACTTAAGATGAAACTCAGGAAGAAATTGTTTGAATTTAGTGTAAATTAACTTCTAATAGGAAGGTTGGTTTTGGCAAAAACAGCTTTAAATGCAAAACTCCACAATTTTTTTTAATTTAATTTTTATGGCTAATTTCCAACGGATGAATAGAGTTTATATATTTGGCAGGTGAAGTTAAAATCTTTTTACCTGAAAATCAATAACACCGGTAACAAAATATGTGTGCCAAGAAATAAAAGCCATTATGTAGGTTCTGATTTTTTTAATTTTTTGTTCAATGAGTTAAAACGAAGAAAAAAATCTTTCTATATCTAATATTGAAGAAGGTTATTTATTAATTAGATGGTCTGATTCAGTAAACACATTCTGAAAATTTAAAGTGCATCGTTTTCCAAGCAAAATAAAAAAGATTTATAATTCTATAATCATTTTCATCAAGAATTCACTTTTGATGAAAATTATTATAGAATTATAACTCTTTCACCTTGTTTTTAATTTCAATAGGTTCTCTTGTTTTGTTTGGAAATTAAAGAGGGAAATACAGTAACCCTCATTTTACGCGGGTTTATTTTAAGCGGATTTGATTATACACGGTTTAAGATTTGACACTTTAATTCCATTTTACGCGAATGCAGCATTGCAAATAGATAACATTTTCCCCTCTTTCAAAATCGAAACTCCCGAGATTGCAGATAGCAGTAATAAACTGCATTTTGGGATGCTAATAAAAGAGCTCGGGCGGCCAGAGACATTTTTTTACGATTGGTTCCAGAGCTCTTTCCAGAAGTAAATTTACCAATTTCATCACTGGAAGAGCTCTTAGAAGCGACAAAGGAGAGCGAAACCAACGAGGATACCGATATTGATGGCTATGACATACAACCAAAAGTCTTTCACACTGAAGCTTTTAAGCTATTCTTTGACAATGACAAATAACATTTCTGATTTGTTCGTGAAGGAAGATCCTGTCAAAGAAATAACGTGATTGATCATGGCTACGTTAATGCTCCAAAAAGAACTACAAAGAAAAATAATGACTTCCAAAAGAATATCATAACCAGTTATTTTGTATAAACACTACTTTAATTCACATTTTCTTTATACACGTTGTGCATATGTATCGGAAAAGTTTACATAAAACCTATTATAATACATAACGGTTAAATATATAAAACGTATTACAGGCCATTCCACGGAAAACGTGGAATGGCCTGTAATAAGTTTTATATTTTTGTCTCACACGTGACACCTCGTATATTTCATTAAAATTAAAACTTTACAATATTAATGAACTTTTTTTTTCTGCTTAACGAATTACAAACGTATATATGATATCTTAAGCAAAAAATTTCGTCATTATCCTTTAATAGCAGTGCTTTTTGATGAAATAAATATATGAACCGTTACGTGCGGGACGAGCGGTTGACTTTTTCCTGAAATTACCCTTGTGTATATATTTATCCGCCACTAGAAGGAAGGTTTTTTTTTCTTCTCCTTTTTCGAAAATGGAACCTAACCACTATTTTAACACTAATAATAAGTCCTAATTTACGCATTTTTGATTTTCGTGGTATTTTCGTGGAACGTAACCCCTGCGTAATTTTTCAACTCATTTTGTTTCTTATGAAATTAACGATTTCAATTTCAAGACAATCTTCTTAAAATTTCCTCTGTACTTCATTTTTAATTAAAAAAACTTTTGCCTTAATATATTTTTACAAGCTCAGTTTTTAAGTCTGTTTGCTGAGAGGGTTTTTTTGAAATATACAGCTCTACATTTTATTTCTCCTACGCTTGTCTGCTCCATATTGGAAATTCGTGCTCCAATTAGAATAGTGCTTTTTAAAATATTAATATTTTGAAATTGCTGAATTATAATGCCTGAAAAATTGTGAGCGAAGGAATTTGCCTTATTTGCATAGCAACTGATCTTTTGCTTTTTATTGAAAAGAGGTTAAATTTTTTTGAGATACCTGTTTTAATTGTTAAAAAAGTATATTTAAACTAATTTGGAACCTGAACCAGGGCCCAATTTCCCTATAGGCAGAGTAGACCGCTGCCTACGGCTGCAAATTTTGCTTTAACCACACATTTTTATTTATTTATTTAATTTGAAAGTAAAATATTAGTATTATTTTATTTCCCACTGATACAATTTTTTCTTGTCATTTAATAATGATCACTTTCACATATCTTATGAAAATAAAACATTTTTCAATCATGGTAATTGATTAGCGCAAGATAGTAAGTGAAGAAGAAAAGAGTGTCAATTTCAGAAAGTGTCGTTGCGTTTATCCAGAAGTTGCAACAAGATTGGAGTTTGACTAAGATTTTAGTGTTATACTTAAGTTTATTCAGTACTGGTTTCTTGAGTAATTGACATTTATTTTCTATTTTACATTATTAATATTTAAAAATTGTTTTCCGTTGATATTAAGTCTCGGAGATAAATAAAAATGAGTGACGAGCGAAAAAGGCTGAATGATTTTAAATAAAGGCAGCATGCTAAATTAAGAACTGTGAAGAACAAAAAAGAGTCATCAAAATTTTTTTTAAACATTTTTTTTTTTTTTCCAAATGGCAGTTTTTAAAAGTGGAAACTTCGGATTCTTTGCAAAGTAATCCAGTTACAATTTACTAATGAAATACCATTAAACAATGTTGGAGTGGTAAGAACACAAGTGAGTGAACGTAATAACAGAGGAAATTATTCAGATCTTTGATTCGTACGTGAAAAATAAAATAACAGGATTAAGATGCTGTTAGTAAAGATGATAGCTGATAAAATGGTTAACGCACAAGACATTAAAGTTCAGTGCTCATCAAAGATTCAGCGATATAGATATTAAATAACTACGCTAGGTTTGATTTCAAAACATAGTTTTGACCAAAAGAGCACTAATACGTAACTTTTAAAAAAAAGTAACAAAACTTATACGGAATATAATCGTGTTTTTTTTTTCTTCGAAATTCAAAATGTTTTTTTGAGCAAAAGATAACAAATAATGAAACAACAAAGTTAGTTATTTTTTTCTGAAAATAAAGATGCCGTCTTATGTGAAATACACTAACATGCTAAGCATTCGAGACAAATCTCGGCTACTCCTTATCTCCCCATTTTCTATCATTATATTTTCCCTTATAGGTCTAACTCATGTCTATATCATTTTTCAGTAATTAATCTGCGTTGTCATTACAAGGAAATGTTTTAAAACTTCAAAGAATGAAAGACAACATGTTTTATGAAACTATAGGGTCATTTAAAAAATAGAAACTTGCTCTATTAGTTGATAATTGCAAATAAATATGCATATCTTAAATAATTGATCTTATGTGATGCCCAAGATCAGTACTTGAGCCATGAACCGGTGTGCAAAATTAAATAATATATACAGAGGAGCATCGAACTAAAATTTTTGGGGGGAGGAAAATTCCTATTTTACCGAATGATAAAACACGAGTTTACACGCATATCATACATACGTACATAACATCTAATGAGAAGGACCGTTAGGTATTATTAAAAAGCAATTTTTAGAATTAAAAGAAAGAATATGTTGCAATGTCATCTCTAAATTTTCTGAATCGTCAGCAAAATTTTTCGAATAAGCAGTTTTTTGGGAGATTGCTGTGACCTCCCATCGGGACGCCCCTGAATGTGAAACGTCATCATTTCTTCATAAGCTTGACAGTAAAAATTTCGGGAACACTTTTTCGCGAGTTTTTGCTCAAAACTATTCATTTGTATTCAGTTAAACGTCAGATCAAGAGATGGCGCTACGTGTAAATAAGAATACTTCAAAAACTACAACTGCTGACCATACTGCAATATTTTCTATAAAGCGTATTAAATGAAAGTTAAAGTGTAATATTCAATGAACGGAACTCGTCTCAGTATACATTATTTCATTACCTCTATATTCGAATTTCTACAAGTATGTAGTGCTAGTAATAAGGTTCCGTATTTTTTACGCATGTAATTATTGAATAATATTATTCCACTGAAATGCTTGTTTATCTATCAATTATGGAATACAGATTTAAAAGTGTGCCTTTTAATATTTTAGGCATTAATATAATGCCCTAAGCGGTATCTTTTTGAAGTTTTTCTTATTAAAATTTTTATTAATATTTAATATTGCTCTTAAATTAGTAAAAACGAAATTGATTTGGTTCTGATGCTATGCTGGCGTCATCTAGTGTCGATACTCAAAGTTAAATCTCAACTTGAGATTCGAGCACCCCTAGGGAAGTATAGAAGAATTTCAAAGGAGGTTTGCTCAAAAAAAAAAGTTTACTATTCAAAACTACAAAATAGCGGCAGCTCTACCATGATGTTGTAAAAGTGACTGGTATTACATTTCAACCTCGTATAGATTAAGAACTCTTATAAGAATAAGTTAGAATGGTTAAAAAAATCTAACAAAAACAAGATCTACCTTGGTGCGACAATGTTATATGACCCTCTAAATTTATACCAAGGCGTTCTTATGAGAACTCGATGAAAGAGTTCCTCTACACCTCTTCTATAGATTGTAAGTGAGCAAGAAATGTGTCCGTAAACGTTATAATGTAAGTTTTTATTGATTGTAAATATGCTTTTTGAAAAATAATATTAAATTGTAGGTGTATTTTAAAGCTTTCCATCTTTCAAAAGCCATTCTGATTTCTGATCGCAAACAGGAAGGGAAACTTTGAATTAGAAATCACTGCGATTAAGCTAGGTACCTCTCGGGCGCCCCTCATGGTGTAGCGTTTGAGAAGAGCGCCCCGCTCGGGCACCTCTTTCGACCGGAAACGGAGGAGGTCCATAATATGTATCGTGAGAGTTGCCAAACTTAAATTTGTATTAGTTATAGAAGAAGACTTTTTCTCTTTCATTTGAGTCCTAAATTTTCAATCTTGCTTTATTTCATCATGGTTTATGACTGACTAACAAACAAACCTAGCGTTGCCTGGGTCAGTAATAATATTGCGAAACAATTTAAGCTTTTCTTTCTTTTATTTTTAGTTGTGCCCGCAGTAGATATATATGTACAGTAAAAATTACACACCTTTATCCACATAGATGTTTTCCGTTAAATAACAAAGACGAAAAAAAAATTTTCAATAAAAAATAATTGAAGACCCTTGATTTATGAATTAATTTTAAATGAGCTGGATAATAAATGCTGAAAATCTTCCCGCCCGCAATCGAGTTCGAACCCGGAACCCTACGAGTTGCTGGCTCAGCGCTTTTTTTCGACTGAGATATTCGGGCAGCAAAAGTTCGAGCTATTGATGCAGCAAAAAATGCATCATGATTATTATTGATATCATTTCAATTTATTGCTACTCCACTCCCATTAGCCTATCCTTCCTCAATAAATGTACTATTCAACGCAAAAATATTTTTTCAATTCGAACCAGTAGTTAGAGTAACGCGTTCAAACAAACCAACTCTTCAGCTTTATATTATTAGTATAGATTTTGCTGGAACTTTTAATGGTCCTTTCAGGGGCAAGTTTTCAGGAGGGAGAATTCTCGATTTACCGAATGAATCTCTGACTTTTGCGAAATGTTAAAACACGATCACGCATGCTCTATGTTGGAAAAGCATTGTTACTTCCTTCTGTCCAGCAAAATGATTACCCATGTAAGGTGACCAGCTGTGTCGATCCCGAAAGTGCTCATATATCACACATTAGGCATGCTCTATTGTAATTTAAAAGGCATTGAGCGGGAAAAACTTTTCCACTTAGCATTGCTTTCGTTACGAACCTCTTAGAAACTATAATGAAGCTTAAATTCTCCTTCAATCTGCAAAATAAAATTGAAGAGAAACAAAACTAATTAATGCCATTTGACTGCCAAGATATCTGCTAAATTAAAAGTTGCGGAAAAGTTAGTTCTTAAAATAGACGATAACGGTCAACGTTGTTGAAATTTAAATTTAAATTCGTCCAAGCATCAAAGGAGCTCAGTTTTGAACCAATTTCTTATTTTGAAGATGACGAATAAACCTTTTTATTATGAGATTTTATTTTCAATATACTGAAAATAATTCATAAACAGATTTTATGACATATTTACCTGGTCTTACGGTTTTATCGTATAGGTTAGTTCCTATAAATATAAACAGTACCACAGTGATTCTTATTTCATGTTCTATTATTATTGATGCTATTGTATTATTCTAACGATTAGTATTTTTCTGATTTTGCTCTTGATAGAGAAATACGATAGCATATTTAGTTCACTGGCGTATACTTAGGGGTTGGCGGGAGTGAGGCGTGCGACAGTAAGAGAGACAGCAATTGGACAAGATTATTTCGAAAGATCATTATCAGTCGAAAAATCTTTAGGAGAGGGCATTCAATCTTTCCTTCCCCCTAACAATATCATAAATCATCTAAAACTGCGTTTGTATAATTATAATATAGAAAATGCTTCCTCTCTAAAGTTCGTCAGGAGCGTTAGATCCTATAGGTGCGCCACTGATTTAGTTGCATTTTTGACGCAAGCTACTGTAATTATGATCTTTATTATTATTATCTTTATTTTATTTAATATGATCTTTGTTATGACTTGTTATTATTTTTCATATATTTATTTTTAAAAAATGTGTAGCAATTGTATTTGTCAGTTTTGTATTGTTGACTAAATTTCGCTGCATCTAAATCAGACTTATTTTTTATTATTTCGTGCAGTTCCAGCTCTCTCCCCCCTCCACTAATTATACTTACACACACACACACACACACACACACCATTGTGTGTATGCGCATATATTTGTGTGCAAAAAATAAAACCCATCAGTTAACAATGGAAATTTGCTGCAGTTTTCGTAATTTATTCAGCATTTTCAGAAGCTCAAGTGCTGTTCAAGCTGTCAAGTATGGCAAATACTTATCTCACTACAAGACGTATGTATACCAAGATAAAATTTTGAGAGCCACTCTCAATTTGTTTTCCACACATGCATCTCTTTTCGAGGGGGTTGTCACAGGGTGTGGACCCCAAAAAACGCCTCTCTCTCTCGCGCACCGCCATTCAACCACCTATTTTTGTTTTATTTTTCTTACAATCCAGCAGCTTGCGAACGAAACAAAAGTGTTGCCGAACAGAGGAAACAAAAAAGAAACAAAAGTGGAGGCTCCATTAGTGTGATTGAGATGGATTGAGCGAAAAGAGGGAAACAGGCATACTAACTGATGTTTGAGAGAAAGCTGGAGTAAATAGATATCCATAGGAGGAGAGAGAGAAGAGGATGAGGAAAAGGAATAGGGAATGATTTGCAGAAAGGTAAGAGATTATCCCATTACTAAAAGACTTGCGAAATTGAATGCCACATGATTGCAACGTTCGAAACAGATCTCGATGCATGCACAGGATTTTTTTTTAAAGGCGGAGAATTTTTTTAAAAAACCATAGTTTTAGGTAAAAATTAGTTTTTCTCTAACTAGCTGTCGTCATTAGCTCGATGTAAAGTAAATATCCTCATTTAAATTAAGTGCTTGACCGACTGAAGAAAACAGCAACTGATAAAGTAAAAACTACTCTTGCAACCACGTGATATGAATGTGTAGCGTAAACTTCTTTTCGAGGTGGCAGCTTGTTTTATTTACGGATTTAGGCATAGCAAGGGTGGCATGGCATGACACCCTGAGACCCCTGCATTTGCCACTTGCTTGAATTTATAGTTTCAAGTAGCTCAGCAGCGAGCATCCTCATGCCCCAGTTCATACAGGATAAATCCATAAATCTGAGATGGTCGTTTACAGTTATCTGTTTCGAACAGCTTCGCAATGATCTTTAGTTTGCAAGGGCAACTACTTTCACAATGAGTGGTACTGCCGATCCACCACACCTCAGTTGATTAGATCCGTTATATTTCCGGGGGGAGGGAGGTAGGAGAGCATTTGAAACAACTAGTAAGTTGTGGTGCTCACTACATCTCGATTCACCAGTTGGTGACCAGAAACACCTTGCCTGGTACAATGAATCTCGTTTCTAACAGCATCGGATGGATGCAGGGGAAGAGCACAGAAATTTCGGGGTCCGTCACAAATGCTTTTTACGAACCCCCCCCCCCCCCTCCCATATTGTTTACCCCTAATTTCCTACACTGTAACAAATTTCGGAAACGTTTCTGGGTATATCGGAAACGTTTCCGAAATAGTAGGAATCCTTCATCCAATAGCGAACTCCTCAATATTCAGAAAGCTTTTTGTTATTTCAAGATATCTAGAAGCGGAAGTGATGACGCAAAGCTTCGAAACCTATTTCATCCTTCCAACACAGGCGCCAATGAGTCGGAAATAACGAGAACTTCTTTTTTTCTTATCTATGGTTGCTGCAGTCAGCAACTGTTTAGCATTGGAATGCTTGTTATTTCATATCTAGAGAGTAGCAAAATGTGTCGAAACTAATTTTACGCCTTTGCATTTTGGACTGCCCTTGATTTTTTAGACGATGTACGCAGCTATTAAGTTAGTTAATAACCATTTGCTTCTTTACAATTTCCAATGCGACCATAATTAGATATATATTGTGTGTTCAAGCGTGAATAGTTTCAACACCCGTGTTTATACTTAATGAAACGAAACCCTTTGGATTACTTATTCAGTTGTAATGGAGGTACTTAGATTTTCTTCCACTCATGTTCACTTGTAAATATTAATGAATATTTTAAAACATGTTGTTATATACATTTATATTTTTGTTGATTTGCATTTGATGAGGCTCCAATTGTAACTGTTTTTGGGTTTATCGAATTAATTTAAAGTTATCCTACATACCTATGTGCGCGGTGTACTATTTGTTGTAACCAACTGAAACTGATTAATTACGCAAAAGAAGTAAGATTTATATTTGAGAAGCAATCACAGAAAAGTTATTTCGAAATACTTGGATGTACATACATTTTGGTTCAAAAAGAAAAAAAAAATCAATTGTTTAATTCACTAGAAATATGGTAATGCAAATATTTTCTAGTATTGTAATATGCTTCACAAAAAATGTGCCGGTATAATTTATCTTTTTTTATTATAATTTATTCATTCATTTAAAAATATTTATACCATTAGAAAATGACCATGTTATCTATTAGTAAGAACATAGTTATGAAATTAATTCATCTGCTTATTCATTTTGTTAAATGTGGTTAACAATAAAAAAATTCCTTGACATTAGTTCCGAAAATAACATTTCCTTCGTGGATATACTAGTTTAATGTAGGACACTCAGGAGGAATGAGTCAGTGGCAAAAATGGAACAGCTGCATTTACATGCTGAAATAAAAAGTAATATTATTTCATGTCATCGTTTAAAAGTGATCAGTTTTTAAATACTATGTTATTAATATGCAATGCACATATGGTGAGAAGACGAGGGGCGTTCACCACGCAGACTGTGCCATTGACATTTTCAAGGGGTTGCTTTTTTTAAGGTGGGGAGCGCTTCATATCATTTTATGGGTGCACCATCACTCTTATGGTGTGGGGGGGGGGACTCTCGTACATATGAAATGGAATAATCATGTAATAGAGTTCAATGTTTTAATAAATAAAATATATAATGCATTTTGCGCACACTCTAAATCAGTAACCTATTTTGATTAAATATCTATATTTGTGATAAACTGGAAAAGGGCAAGAACAGAAGAATAAACCCGAATGGTTCCAGCAGGGGGACTTTGGTGTCATATTTAAATTCATCAATTTCTCTGTTGGTACTTTTCGGTACACTTTGTTCGTCAAAGAAATTGACTTGACGTGAACGAATTTCGGAACGCAAAGTGTACGTAAGTTCTGTCAAATTTTATCCGAAAATAAAAGCTATCAAGTTTGATACAAGATATGTTTTTAAGTTCTGCATTAAAAATACAATATGTTGATAATTTTGTCTTGAAAATATTGAGAGAAAAACTGAAGTTTAATATTGTTTAACAAACAATCCCACTTTTGAGAAAGTACTCCCCTTCCCTCCCCCGACGATTTTGTGATTATGAATGAAACTACTATATTGTTTCATAAATTTTCAAAAATTTATAACTGTGCATATGTTATGCTGTTAACCATGCTATTTGTCATTAGAAATTCAGAAGAAAAAAAAAATCCACGAATGATTCTAAAATTGCTTGTTTCAGTGCTCTCAGATATGAAAGAATTGAAACTGATATGGCATGCAATACTATAGTAAAGAATTATTTTTTAGAAAAAATCACGGAAAAAGGATTCCGAAATTCTCGGAAACGTTTTTGAAAATTGTTTGGAGAATTCCGAAATACTCGGAAACGTTTTCGAAACTTTCATGAACCACAGCTGCACAGAATACTCAGAAACATTTCTGGAAATTACGGAAAGAGGATTCCGAAATACTCAGAAACGTTTCTGAAAATTACAGAAAGAGGATTCCAAAATACTCAGAAACATTTCTGGAAATTATAGAAAGAGGATTCCAAAATACTCAGACACGTTTTTGGACATTACAGAAAGAGGATTCCGAAATACTCAGACACGTTTCCGGACATTACAGAAAGAGAATTCCGAAATACTCAGAAACGTTTTTGAAAATTTCATGAACCGCAGCTGCACGATATACTCAGAAACGTTTCCGAATTTTTTTTACAGTGTACATATATTAAACTCCTCATTTTAAGAATCTCGGGCCTCCTTCAAGCTCGGGTCCCTTCCCCCCCTGTGCACGCCTCTGGATGGATGGGCATGTATGTTGTACGATAGTTCGATAGTGGAGACAACATCATGAATTCGTGGACCCTACGTGCCCACAGTAGACTTATCAAGCTGTTGCTAACTCTAGGATGGTATGGTGTTAGTGGTGCCACATTGATGTCAATGTTATCGAACATCAATGTGTTTTGTTAAAACGTAGATGGTTTTTACCATTGCTGTTTAAAAGTAGATGTTTTTTCTCATATCAATATTTTATGTGTACTGTTTCAGTAAACATATATTGTATGAATAAAAGACGAGCTTGCAAATTTGAGACATCTCCTTGAACCAATTGTTCAGGAAATGGCCACTAAAGTAGGAAAATAAAAGATGAGTGGTTTCTTCCAACCAGCGGTCAATTATTGTTAAGTGTGGTTTTTGAAAATGAGCCTAGACCATCGTGTTCAAAGTAACTTTTCACTATACTTGATCTTGGGGGGAGCAAACCGGGATACTTGTTCCGGGCGGCAACTTCAGAGGGGCGGCTAGTAAGCCCTACTTCTGTGTTTCGCTCGCTGAAATTTGATATAAAAACGTGAAGGGTGGTGGGTAAAAAAAAATGCAACGTTTATTGTGCAGTTATTTTGTTTTATCCGTACTTAATAATATAAAGTTTTCAAACACATTTTGTCCATTTCTTGAGAAGGAGAAAGTGTTAGACGTAACTTTCGAATTCTCTATAAAAAAAAGTTCTTGTCATTCAAATTATGACATCGAAAATGCTTAGTGTGAAACAGATTCCAGACGGAAAAACCAGTACTTTTATATTCATGTACATCTGGCTTATCGTTCGTTTTCCTTCTTCCCATTAAAAACATTCATTTGCAGGAACGACAGCGACAAATTGTCCAGATATTTGACACTTCAAGGATGTCTGGGATACCAGCTGAAGGGTGAATTTTCTTCATTTAACACTTATATTTATCGAATCGTTTTGCTTTTTTCTATGCATTGATTGAACTACGTTGATGTCATTTTAATTACGCAATTGATTTTTAAGTATCCCCTATTTTTTCCCTTGGATTTCGAGCAATTTTGTTGGGCATTTTATGCTTAAGTAGCGAACCTTTTTAGAACAAAAAAAAAAAAAGAAAAATTCTTTGAAAGCACAGAAAGCACAGATATAAGCTTGTAGAACAGCTTGGCGTAGAAAGTAGCAAGATTTACGTAAAATTATTATGAAAATCCTACTTTATAATCTTTTATTTTTAAATAAATAATAAGGCAAACTTTTGTATCAACAGATCGTCGTATAGTAGGATACCTTAGTGCTATTCCTGGGATTAGATGTCTTAGTGTTGCTCTGAGGCAACGAGATACATGAAATTATTTTGACCATTTGTTTTTCATATTCGTGTTCAAAAAACAATTACAAAGAAAAGAGAACTAGGTGTTGCCAACACATAGTAGTTATAAAATAACAAAAGCAAAGTTTGTCAAACATTAAATTAAAATCATAAAATTAGTTTCAATTAGCAGACGATGTTTTCTCCAGTGTATTACTACGTTGCATATGTAGCATTTTATTCATTTTCTTATAACTCTACTAAAAGAAGTTCTTTAGAGGTGAAATACACCCTCTTTTATTGTTTGGAATCAATTTTAAATTTTGCTATCTG
Organism: Uloborus diversus; assembly: GCF_026930045.1. NCBI lineage: Eukaryota > Metazoa > Arthropoda > Arachnida > Araneae > Uloboridae > Uloborus > Uloborus diversus. The sequence goes on from NC_072731.1 coordinate 208,290,139, forward strand.
CCAAAATGATGAACGGCATCTTTTGTGGTCCAACTTTGTGCAAGGGGGCGGAGAAAGAAGACAAATGTTCCGAGAGGGGTGCCACGCCTTTCTATCTCGAACCTCTTCTGCCTCCCTCCCCACAGTCCGGTTACTTCATCGCTAAGCGCAAAAACCTATTTCATCAAGAGCTGTCCTCTTGTGTTCGGTCCCTGACAAATTGAGCTTCTCTGGAGATCTAATTTTACTCTCCTGGGTACTCTATTGTAGAATTTTATTGCGCTTTATCTTGCATTAGTACGTAATTTCCTTTATTCAAGGTTTTATTTTTATTGTCACAACGTATGCACTTTTTTTTTTTTTTTTTGAGCAATCAAGATTACTTATTGATTTTTATATGCTACCGTGCTTTGGCGTAGAAATCGTAAGCTTCTTCTAATCGCTTTTCGATCGGTAGTTACATGATCCATCCTTTTAATAAGCAACGAAGTGTGTTTGTATGCTATCTTCTCTAAAACAACTGAGGATTGCAGGTCAAGCCAGGTATCAGAAAATTGAGAATTTTCCAAGAAACTGAGTGAGCAGCAACGGTCTCTTCTTCATATTACTAAATAACTGAGACGTTATTTTTAAAAAGGCAATTAGTATTCTTTTGTATAGTGGGTGGTAGAAACATACTCTCACATTAAAATTTATTAAAATTTTATTTTTAGTAAACACCCAAATCATTCAAGCAAGTAGTCAAGTATTTTTGTTCAGATTTTTAAATGTTTCATTCTCAAAAACCGCAAATGGAGAATCTCAGCATTCACTGATTAAATGTGAAGTTGTAAGATTTTTGTTGTAAAACGAGAAGGTAGATTTTGTTTTAAAATCCCAAGTGTGGTTATTGGAAATTCTCACCTCCGTGAACTTGAATTTGAGGGATGCAAATAATTGTAAAAAAAGAAGTGCATATGTTTTCATATGTTTAACCTGTCCAGATTATAGCAACGAAGAAAAAAAATTCTTTCCCTGAAAAATGTATCCTTTTAGGCCTTTATGGAAAATTCCTTACCTCCTTGACAGATCTTATCAATGTCATTATTTATGAGATGAGAATAAATGATGAAGGGGAAATACATCAACTTTCGACAATCTACCAAAATCATAAATTACCAGTATATTCTCAAATTTACTAATTTGGAAATAGATATATTAATACTATGCTATTTTTAACGCAAATTTGAGTTAAAAGTTTAACTAAAATTTAAGCCATACTTTAACTAACAGAGCTTAATATTACATTCACATAAATCATTAAAATATCTCCTTGTTGGCACAATTAAGTCTATTTTCAATCGATAAAAGTTTTTTTTTTTTTTTTTTTTTCATTTCCGTGAACAAGGTTTTTTTTTTTTTTTTTTTTATTTATGAGTAAAATAATTGGAATTTAGCTGCGCCATTGTTTATGGTTATTTATAATAGGTAACACTATCATGCAAAAATGAAAAACAAAAGGTTTCGAAATTGAAAAATATTTTCGTTCAAAAGATACACATTCTGGATTGACCCATACACTATTCCCCCGATAATTGAATTTCAAATGAATTAACTTTTGGAGCATTATCTCCTATCAGATGTCGAAAAAAAATCCGTTAATCTTTCATTGATATCATATTATTACAAACTAGCAATACCAGAACGGCGATGCCCGTGCTAAGAAGTTAAAGGCAGTCCGTTGAACAAAAAAAAAAAAAAAAAAAAAAAAAAAAAAAAAAAAAAATTAGTTCCCTCGCCCCTATTCTGATGAGAAATGATAATTTTTCTTCTACTAAAATGTTTACACACCTTTTCAAAAGACCTATTCAAGTCTCTTTGGAATTTAAAACTATTCGCCAAAACACATAAAAATATTAACAGTAGCTCTAAAACTCAAAATAATACTCCAACTACACAGTTCATCGCTTAACGGACCAAGCAACCACGCTAAACCATTACAATTGAATAATACAACAAATCAAATTATTTACTTAGATAAATAACTGTCTTCAACTATAAGAACACAAACAAACGTTGAAGAAATAAGGAAAACAAAACCCAATAGAAAAATCCCACAAAATCAAATTATGTATACCTGAACATCGAAAAAAAAAACGCATTCAAAAATCTGTTCGCTGATCACAGCACCATAGCATGTGCAATTACAAGTATTTCGGGCAATCTGATTTAAGTAAGATAGCCTATAGCCTTTCTTAATCAATGGACAATTCAACACAAAAAGAGTTTTTCAATTCGAACCAGTAGTTTCTGAGATTAGCGCTTTCAAACAAACAAGCTCTACAGTTTTATATGTTAGTATAGATTATAATTAATCGTGACAAAATAAGTTTAATATTGAATTATTTTATTTAATAACTAGCCGCCTGCGGCGACCAGATGGTTCGCCTTCTTACGCCATTCACCTTTATATGCAAGCAGCCACCTACGGCGGCTGTTTGGCTAACTTGTCATTTACCTTTTAATTTGAAGTTTGCCGCCTTCGGCGGCTGTTTAAACAAATTTGGCTGCAGTATTAATCAATCCATCTCTATCTTTTTTTTGTGCCATTCACATTTTTACGCCAAGATTGCTGCCCTCTGCGGCTATCTACCTTTACGATCAATCTCTAAATTTTCTTTTACATCTCTATATATTTTAACCTCCCCGCTCATCTTCTTCTATCTTCTATACATATAATAAGATGTTTGTGTGTGTGTGGCGCGCTTTCCAGGAAAACGGTAAGGCCTAGAAAGATGAAATTTGGTACACAGGTACAGTTTCTGCCGAAGAAGTGCACCTCTGGCTTCGATTTTTGATATTTTAATTAGAAAAAAAGTTATTTAATGTTTTATGTGTTTTTTTGCACTTTTTAGTACTTTTTACCTCACAGACCCCGAACCAATCGCACCACACAAATATTTTTGTACTATAGTGTTGGAAATTTAATTTTAAATATGATGAATGAAAAAATTTTGAAGATAGAGCAATTTTTGTATTTTTTATGAATTTTTGAAAAAACCTTCAATTTGCATTTTTTCCTGGGTTTTACATTTTTCTAATATCATCCTGCGAGAAGTATCAAAGCCTCATTTCTAAAATTTAAGTTGGTAATAGTAAAAACATTTCACCCTCTTCAGAAGAAAAAAGTTCTTAAAAATACGCAATAGTTTTTTTTTTACAATTTTTTTTTTAATGCTGAACACATCATATCTTTCTACGCATCGGTCGAAAAACGCATTCTTCAATCTTCTATGCCTCTGACGTCACTACTTGGATTTCGATTCGATATTTACGACGGAATCTTAATCGCAAACAATGTTAATCTTTTTTTTTTTTTTAACTATATAGCTTACTTCTACATTTTATGACGTGATGACCACGTGTTTTTCCGGCAGCGCTTGCTTTTTTTCTTTCTTTCTTTTTTTTTTTTTTTTGTTTAATTTAGGGAATGCATTTATTTTATTTTCCATCTCTCCTCCCCCCCTCCCCCCAAGCTGGACGTTATGCTGTTTCGATATTACGTTACATTTCATATTTGTGTGCATTTAATTCAATAAAAACAGCGAGATTTTTTTTTTCTTTGTCACTTACTTTACTTTGTTACTTTTGCACACTACGGGGAGTTTTGGAGATAACTTTTTTGTTTGTTCTACTTAAAGAAAAAAAAAAGCGGTTTTTTGAGTGATCTTCGTTTTTATTAGGAAATGAGCGGGGAGGTTAAAATATATAGAGATGTAAAAGAAAATTTAGAGATTGATCGTAAAGGTAGATAGCCGCCGAAAGCGGCAATCTTGGCGTGAAAATGTGAATGGCACAAAAAAAAAAGAAAGAGATGGATTGATTAATACTGCAGCCAAATTTGTTTAAACAGCCGCCGAAGGCGGCAAACTTCAAGTAAAAAGGTAAATGACAAGTTAGCCAAACAGCCGCCGTAGGTGGCTGCTTGCATACAAAGGTGAATGGCGTAAGAAGGCGAACCAGCTGGTCGCCGCAGGCGGCTAGTATAAAATAAATGCATTCCCTAAATTAAACAAAAAAAAAAAAAAAAGAAAGAAAGAAAAAAAGAAAAAAAGCAAGCGCTGCCGGAAAAACACGTGGTCATCACGTCATAAAATGTAGAAATAAACTATATAGTAAAAAAAAAGATTAACATTGTTTGCGATTAAGATTCCGTCGTAAATATCGAATCGAAATCCAAGTAGTGACGTCAGAGGCATAGAAGATTGAAGAATGCGTTTTTCGACCGATGCATAGAAAGATATAATGTGTTCAGCATTAAAAAAATTGTAAAAAAAAAACTATTGCGTATTTTTAAGAACTTTTTTCTTCTGAAGAGGGCGAATTGTTTTTACTATTACCAACTTAAATTTTAGAAATGAGGCTTTGATACTTCTCGCAGGATGATATTAGAAAAATGTAAAACCCAGAAAAAAATACAAGTTGAAGGTTTTTTCAAAAATTCATAAAAAATACAAAAATTGCTCTATCTTCAAAATTTTTTCATTCATCATATTTAAAATTAAATTTCCAACACTATAGTACAAAAATATTTGTGTGGTGCGATTGGTTCGGGGTCTGTGAGGTAAAAAGTACTAAAAAGTGCAAAAAAAACACATAAAACATTACATAATTTCTTTTCTAATTAAAATATCAAAAATCGAAGCCCAAGGTGCTCTTCTTCGGCAGAAACTGTACCTGTATACCAAATTTCATCTTTCTAGGCCTTACCGTTTTCCCGGAAAGCGCGCCACACACACACACACAAACATCTTATTTTATTATATGCATAAATTACCTAGTAATTGTACTTAATAACTTTCATAATTAACCGTTAATAATTAATTCATACTTATTTACCGTCAGTTTATAAATTCTTAGATTAAGTATTCTTGACCACATGTATGACCCGCAAGACTTGTTTTTTTTTTTTTTTTTTTTTAAATGTCTAAAGGACTCTGCACCGGCAATGTTTCGAAATTGAAGAACTAAAAACTCAGTGGTATGCCATGACGCTGTTCTTAGGGCAGCGTTTCTTAAATCGTATTCCACGGAACCTCCAGGATTCCACTATAAGCCTCATGCCACGGTATCTCAAGGGTTCCACAAGGCATGTTTTCTCTCACACCTTTTGATTTTGTTGCTTAAAAAGTGACGAAAATAACGCCTTTTCAAAATTAAAAATAAATTAACTTTGACTTTCGTATACTAATCTGAGCATTATTTCTCATCAGGGTTACGCATTTAAGGAATAATTTGTCACCTATAATAATGCAAATTAGAGGCTACCAAAAATAGTCTGAAATTGTGCCTTAAAGATTTCAACTTTGTATTTTTTCTGAGATCAATTTAAAAAACTTCGATTGCGAAAAATTTCCGGAAGAAGCTATTGCTCTCCCCCCCCCCCCCTTTGATATCATCAAAAATAGTTTTAAAAGGACATCAACGTTGAAAATTTCGGGAAGGCATCTCAAACCCCTTATCTTACAACATTACCGTATGTTGCCTATTATTACGATTTTTGACGTCTCTTTCAAATATTCTTCTCGAGATACTAGCCAGTCTCCCAGTATCTATGGTAGCAGTTGAAAGGATAATTTCATTATTTATCGAGTGAGAACCAATTTAAGGAGTAGTTAGTACTGGTCAAGAACGTCTAAATGGTCTAGCACTGTCTGATGTGAACACACAATGACTTCAAAGTCTCTGATTTATAAATAACTAAAACACTGTTGAACAAGAAGTTCTGTCTAGAACTAGACGAGCCTACTTTCCCGTATACCCATACTACTTTCTAGTACCTGATCAATATTCTCAAAAATAGCTAAAATCGCAAATTTTTTCAAACATATTTTTAAAATACATTAAGCTGATTTCCAGGAATAAAATATTCCTCACTCATCTAAAAAAATTAAATGCATAAAAAAAATAGCAGCAACTTTTAAACAAAGCAGCTAATACACTTTTTTCCATTAAAAAAATCTTTAACAGCTTTCAAAACGAAAAAATAATTAAAATTAATAATTTCATTAAAATAAGTACATCATATCAAAAAAAAAAAATCGTTTCTTTTTCCCCTGTTGCCAAAAACAATTTTTTAAATGAATTAATGCACTTACCGAAATAAATAAAAACGATAAAATGTCAGCTTAAAGAAATAATTTTCATTGCAAAAAAAAAAAAAAAAAATCGTCTGCGCATATCTTTATGTGGAAACATAAATGACTTCGAGTTTATTCGCCGAAAACTGAATACCTAAATTAAAACTTTAACGTAAAAATAAAAACTAGTATATTGTGGCCATTACGAATCTTTCTTCTATATTTTTCTTCTTTTTTTTCTGATCCCTCCCCATGCTTGACGAGGAAGCAATATTCCCAACAAAATCAAAATTACACATGCAAAAACTTGACGACCATCCCAATGTTTGAATTATTCGGAACTCCAGCGCTCGAATACGCTACCTTGCGGTGATTTATAAAACTGCGAATGCAACTAAAACTTTGCCACGTTGCGTTCCATGTGTGTCTGTTGACGTAAACACAGGCAGTTTGTTTTGAGTATTTATTAAAGCAATCGATGTGTCTTAGTTTGCTTTCAGCTACAGAAATTAATTCGTCCCTTAGTAGTATTCTCGAGCTCCTCAAAATAATGTTAGTTTTCATTATTTCCATAATAATAGGTGAAAGCGAAAATTCTGGATTAACAAACTTAGATAACGTTCTACAAGGTAAAAAATTTTATTGTTTTGTATGAATTTGTAAGAATATGGGAGTTTTTTTTAATCTTAAATTAATTAAACTTACCATATTTTACAGCAGCATTTAGTTGGAATGGACAGTATGCAAAATATTTTCTTGAATATATTATCGTAGAACAAAATGAATAACCGAGAAAGAATTTACTTTATTCCTTTTATTCTCAGCTGAAAGGTATCGCCAAATTTGTTTAGGGTTATAATTTTGGCATTGTGCGAGCAAAGTAGCCTTGGCGAGATTTCGCGTTTTTAGTTAAACCATTTTCAATTTTTATCATGAGTGGAATAAAATGGTAGTAAGATTACAGAATTCGATAAGTAAAAAGAAATAATTGTCAATCAACTGAAAAGAAAACTACCACCATATATCCGTGAGAATTTTGTTGATGATTTGCATAACATGACACAATTAAATCGTAACTCAGAAATTAGAAAAATCGAAACAGAAAATTTTTAAATTAACCGATTCGGGAATTCAAGAGAAATAACTCAGCTACAAATGGAAAACAAGCGCTAGCCAAAGCAAAGCAAAGAAGTATCATCTTCTTTTGGTAATAATTTGTAATGTCATATTAAATTTTCTAGCATTAATTGTTATTCTTGTCAGGCCACAATTATTATTTAGTTTTATCAAGAATTGATAAATATCGAATTCAACATCGTGAAAATGGCTGCTTAGAACTACGAACTACGTACTTAGCATTAATGTTTGACGTTTAGTAATGCTTCTTGAATTCTCATTTCTTTCTACGTGGGTCAGAATATCAACAAGACTTTGAAAATTAATTTAAAAAGAATAAAGCGAAACAATCATACGTACGAACAAAAATCACAACACTTTTAGCATTTTCTTCGTTACCATGTGCGTTTGTTTTAGTTTTCAATTCCGCCATTAGACAGTGACTTCAGTGCCCCCTATAGTTCGTTGGAGTTGCGAATTACAAAAGCAAAGCAAAGAGCGAAAATTGAAAGTTATTTTAAAAGCCTTGCTTGAATTAATTACAAATATTTTATTTGTTAACAAACGCAAGATGGCAACAGTTAAAAATTTTAAATCATCGCGATTTTCTGGTTATTTTCCAACAGTTAAAATCACGCGAAATACGCAGACGACAGTCTATTACAATTTCTTTCTTATTGTTGCATTTATAAAGCTATTTTTATTCACACAAAAAAAGCCCCCCCCCCCCCCATGGAGCAATTGGGGCCAAAATTGAACCAACGCCTGTTTATATATGGATTGACATTTATTCCAAATTTCATCCAGAAGGTAGCATTACTTCTTGAGATACGGAACTCACAATCAAAAAAAAAAAAAAAAAGAACGTTCGATTGTGCCACCCCCTTTTCAGCTATTGACACCAAAATAGAGTCAGCACTTATAGCCTCTGTAGGCTGTGGGACGAAGGCATAAAAGATGCTTAAAAACATGGTTTCGTTTGCCAACTTCGGGAACTACAAAAAGTGATATTTTTCTGAATCCTTAGTGTCTACAGATGAAAAAAATCCAATGTTCACAAAAAAATAGTGTCTCATATTTTTTTTACAGACCATTAGAAATACAAGACAAAATGAGTGAAAATGAAAAAAGGCGAGAAAATTTTAAATACATCAAAAATATTATGCAACTACAATAAAAATACTATGCTTGTACAACATTTAAAATATTTTTTTTTCAAGAACCAAACATTTCCTTCATCAGGGGTGTCAAACTAGGGACCTAGGGGAGGGGTCATGGCGCAGACTGCGCCATTGAAATTTTTAGGAGGCAGGTTGTTTTAAGGGGTATTTTTCTCCTTGGGGGGGGGGGGGGCTCTTGCCCTTCGGGGGTCTTTGTGAAACTTAAGGGGAGGGGTTATGCCCTTGCTTTTAGGGTGGGCACCCCTGCCCTCGTCCTTACTAAAAATTTAATTTTTTACAATTTCTTTTAGAACATACAGCAGGAGAGCAACAAACCAATAGTCCAGCAAGTTGACCAAAAAAGGCATATATTTTATAATTTAAATCTACTTTTTATACATACTAGATTTATCAAAAACTAATTCTAAATGGATTATCATATCTAGAAAATTTCGTCCTTTATTCTGGAGTATCATCGTCAGAATCACCTATTTCATCCATCCAGTCTTCATGCATAGAACTGATTTCTTCTTGGGAGTTAACACAGCTGCTGTCACAAGAGCAAAACTCTGTGCATGAAAAATTTTTCATTTTGCATGTACATCTCTTCGAGGAGCACTTTGTTTTCTGGCATGCGCAGGAGATTTGTTTTTGTATAATATCTGGTGCAATTGGAATAGTGTTCCATTGTATTTCGATGTTGCCAGCATTTACACTCCAACCATGTTCTGATGGACTAGGAGCATTCATTAAATTTTGCAAGCATCGGCGATGAATATTTGCTTGATAGTTACTTCTCTTGATGTGTAACAGAAGAGAATCAAAATTTGGAGGTAATGATACATCTAGTCTAAATTTTAACTTAAATATCAGGTAACGAACTTCATCAATGTGCTTCAAATGAGGATATCCGTACAGTGCACAAACAAATGCTTGAAGATCTTTAACCAACGACTCATTCACTTCCCATGAAGAACCCAGTTCTTGAAACATTTTTAGGCTATTCAGTTTAGACTGCATTAAGGAAAAAGGTTTGCTTTTGCCTTTGAAAGCACTACATGTGTCGCAGCCAGTAAATACATGTAACCCGATCAATGCTGTGCAAAGATCGTTACCTAACATCTTAGCAATGACGGAGATGTTCTTTAATTTTAAACTGCATGAAGTGCCCATTAGTAAATAGGTATCAGTTGCAAAATACTGATTCATTGCTAAGGAAAGAATGAAAACATCTGTGTCTGAACTCTTTATCAAAACAGTAGCAGCAGAGCTTTTCGATGCATAAAAAGCGTGCAAAAGAAGTCTGGTGTCAGCCTCTTCATGGTCAGACCTTAATTCTGTAACTTCTCCCACATCTAGTTTGCTCTCTGTAGGAGTTAGACGGTGACATTCCTGTCCATGTGAAAGAAAAATGGACACGCCTTTAAGAACAGCAGAATCGTAGGATGTCCATTGGTTGAAAAGGAAATTCACTAGGGCTTCTTTGTTATGACCATGTGCAAGGAACTTCTTAAACTGTTTCGATGTTTTTTGATTAGGGTTTCTGATGTTAATAAAAATTTCGCTACCAAAATTTCTTCTCTCTCTTTCACTTGCTTTAATACTAATCGGAGGGTATGTATCTGTTACAAAATGTGCAGCTGTACAATTATATTTTATGCTTATATTGACGACATATTCGATAAGAGTGACTGCTAATTCTCCCATTGTATTTGGTATATCTTTCATTTGCTGCAGCACTGCCATCCCATCCAATATTATTACTCCATTTCTTGGAATTTGACTTAGGTCGGCATTACTGTCAGCCAGATCCAGTACCGTTTGGACCAAGGATGCCTTGTTTGTTTTAACAAGGCATCCGTCAATATTTGCAATTGCAGGTGGGTGTGGAGTTAAGTTATACTTCATGATACTTCTCATGTCGAGCTCTGAGGATTGTCCCATTACAATTATGCGAGCTAAAAGATCTGTGGAACTTTTAAGAAACTTCTTCTCAGACTGCTCTTTTAATGTATGTTTTTTTTTCGAATCTGAAAATGTCAACAGCTTTTGCAGCTTGATTGGAGAGTATATGACTGAATCACGTTCTTCAAAAAGACGTTCTTTGCAGTATTTTTCATAAGCTTCTTTTCCTATAAGCTTTGCTTTAGTGAGATCAGATTGTACAGAGTTAGATGCATATGCTCCACTTGAAATATTCACTAATGCTTCTTCGCTCCACGTAAAGGGATTTATCATCGAAGTTATAGTATTCATAGCACTATTTACCATCGCCTCATGTTTTTGAATTTGTGCGGGTTGCAAATCTTTTTTCATGAACTCCTTTATTGTTCTCCCAGCGAGTTGCTCACAAGATGAAGAGACATGAGCCCTCAAATGGTGCGATAGCATCCAACGATGCACAGCAGCTGGATTTCTGGTAAATCCTGTCAACCCACCTTTTGTTTTTGAGTCTCGGTTAGCTGTTTGCTCTATTACTTGATCCATGGCTATGCCACAAAATCCATAGCTTGTTTGTCTTTGAGCCACAAATTTACCAGCACTTAGCTCATTGTGTGCACATGGATGTGTCTCAGGCAAATTCAGCATCTCATGTAAATAAACAGGTAAATAACGAGCATAGTTGATATGATCATAACTGAAAAACCAAAGTATTAATTCTTCAACAGTAACAAGATGTAAATCCCAGTCGGCGTTTCTTGTTGCTCGTAAAAATCTCAACAGACAGCCTACCATCTCCAAGTATGATATCCAAAATGCAAATGTCATGTTGTTTTCACAGTTTTCAACAACAAACTCATTAAACTTCTTCATAGTCAGAAGGAAATCTTCAGGAAACTGATTTTCTTTTAAAATTTTCAGTTTAAAACTTTGATAGAGATGAAAAGATATCTTCAAACAATCAAGTTGCTCTTTGACTGATAATGAATTTAGAAATTCAGACCACAGAAGTCTACTTAATGCTTCAAAGATTATTTTGTGGCAGCGTATGCTACGATTGTAGTGCTTACCACTCAGAACACCATTTATTGATCCTTCAGCAATGATTCCAGACTCAATCATAATATTGCAAAGTCCTCCATTCTTGAAGCGTTTACCTATCACAGAGAGAAAGGACAGTGAAGTATGAAATTCACCAAGACGTATTACTAAATGTTTGAACTTTTCCTCCTTCCAACGTATTTGTTGTGCCTTAGAATAAATTGCCTGATCAAATACTAGAACAATTTCTTGTAATTCCAGTTTTTGGCACAAATACGCGCTTTTTTCCAGAATTGCATTAACTGTAGAAAATTCTGTTGGGTTTGCTTCTAACACAGGGAGATATCGTATTGTTGATTGAGAAGGTATATTTTCTTTATTCAATGTGCAATTGTAACCAGTCCAAGCCGGTAAAATTTCTTTATCTTTCATAGGAAGTTTCGAAAAAATGTAAGCAGCATCTGCAAGTCTTGCATTATCTAATTTTACTCTTTTATTGTTGCATGAGAGGGTTTGAGAAATTTGAGGAGAACAACGTTGTCCAATGGAATAGTTAGATATATGTATTACAGGTGGATCAATTTTCCTTTTCTTCGATTTTTTCCCAGTTTTAATATACATTTGTGGACTTTCGGAGGAATCTTGTGCTTCTGTTTGTACAATTATACCATTAGTGCTATGAGTAGTGCCGTGTCCAGTTACTGTTTCTTCGTAAAAGTCAATATTATCCCAAACCAGAGTTGCAAACATTTTTGGAACAATACCTATGGGAAGGCTATTTGTTGTGTTTAACTGCATTTCTGCTAGTTGAGTATCATACTCAAGTACAGCTGAATGTGAAATGCAGTGGCCCAACCCATTTAAAATGTTGATTACACGTGCTGATCCAGTTATATGCCTCATTGCCATTGCCAGTGATATGTGCTTCGGAGTCTGTTTTCTTCCTGCTGATGTAACGTATATCAAATCTTGAGAAATAGAAAAAAGTTTGCGTTTAACCTTTTCTGATACCCTAATAAATTCGACAATTTCCAAATCTTCGCTTTCACCAACACACCATGCTAAGAAATTAAATAACACTGGATGAATCATGCGTTCAACAGAAGCTTCATTTAAATCTTCGGCAGTAGGAGGCCATGTGCATTGAAGAGCCGGTGAGTTCTTTATTATATTATGTAGAATTAATGCTGCTTTATACAGAATATTAATATCTGTACTGTTACCATTTGTTAAATCATTTGATGGTTCAATTATATCTTCATCGGTATCTGTTGAGTCATTGGAGAATGAACTTTTTTCAATTAGTACAGGTTGCTCATATTTATTGCACAAAACTAATTCAGGAAGATTTCGTTGCTTTGGCTTCACAAACACTAGTTGAGGAAAGTCCCTCTGTAACCATCTTTTCAGCTGCCTGTTACTTATATTTTGCTCTTCTGTATTTAAACTTTCTGCAGTGCTTAAATATATCTGAGATAGTTTGTTCATAGAAAGAATTTCAGAATTTCTTACGATTCTTTTCTCTACTATGTCACAGAAAGCAGAATATGCTGCTGGCTGGTCAATTTTAGAAGTGGTCTGAACGCTCACATTAGTGTAAGATCTATAGCAACTCTTATGATATTTTGCTCCTTTTGCAATTAGATCAGCATCTTGAATTTGAATAAGAAGTCGTTGATCATTTTTCTTCAAAGCATTTTCCAATAAAGACTTACTTGCAATGAATGTCTGGCACACACTTAGTTTTTCCTTGCATTTTTTCCCAGAACATTTCTCAGAGAAATATTGTTCTTTACTGCAGATCAGGCATATATCGGGGAAAATGTCTCTTCGGTCAGCAGTCTTAACTCTTAGCCGTTTTGGACGATCCGGTATTTTTGGTGGTTGAACTTCACCTTCACAGGTTTTCTTTTCGAATCTTTTTATCCTAGTTTTATCTGTAAATCGCATGTAACACTTTCGGTGGTAAGAGTAGCGATTTTCATAACATTTTTCATAGCATGCATCTCCACGAAATCCTTCCAACTCCTTCAACTGCTCTGCTGCATCTTTCTCTTTGCATTCACTTAGACCTATCCATTTCTGCATGTACTCTCTTATTTTCTCAAAACTTTTTTTTGAAATAAGAATCATACCTTCATTTGTGTCTTCCGTGACATGAATACAACAAAATAAAGGTAATTCATCATCCATGATTGTAATCCAATGAAACAAAAAGCTAAAATCCAACCAAAAGTGGTGTAAACTAAAACCATTGAATTGTATTTCGTGTTAATGTCAAATAGAATTGTATGCGAACTTGTAAAACAGTCATAAAAATAACATTGAAATATCGTCTGTTGCTAAAAAGCAATATTGTTAGAAAAGAAAGGTATAAAACAAATTGATAAGAAAATGAAATATGCTTCTTAATTTTTAATTTTATCGTCTGCTAATGTTTAATTTTATATTTCCTAAACATGTCTTGGCATCGATTAGAATTGTTTATATTCTAAAGATTTTGTACGTCGGTTTCTGCTATTCGGCGATCAACAAATATGTTTTTTGTGCAGTAACGTTTTTGTACTTTGCAATGTTTTTCTATGCTTGCGCTAGAGTAATAACCGAAACCCCGAGATGAAGAGCATGCAGACTTGCGGATGGATACAATTTTCGTTTTCCTTTTTGTATTTAATCACAAAACAAATATAGTAAATAATTTAAAACGTATTAATATATTTTGCAACAAAAAAACAAGTAAAAAAGTAAATATACGGTTGAAAAACTGTTTAATTAATTTTTTGATTATAAATATTGCGTCTAATAGCGCCATCTGGAGACAAATTTATTTGTGTAAGTGCTAACAGTCCACGGAACATAGTTCCTAGTTCAATTACATATTAAAACTTAATGAGACAGTTCCAGCTTGTGAACATTGCATTTTTCTATTGTGTTCATCATTTATAATAGATTTCAAGCAAGTTCACGTAGTTCCTAAGATTGGTAAACGAACCTGAACGATATTTGCTCTCGGCCCATAGACTACTGGGGCTACTTGTCGATAAATGTTTCTCTGATTCCGTTCATTATTTCTTGAGATACAGCAGTCACAATTGACGACAAAAAACGTTCTATAGTCCCCGTTTGAGTTATTGGCACCAAAATTGAATCAGCACCTGTTCCTGTTAATGGCAACATATGGACCGAATTTTGTTTGATTCCGCCACTTACTTCATGAGGAATAGCAAGCACGCGTAACTCAAAAAACGTCCCATTGCTCCACCCTCCTTGGAGGAATTCGCGCCAAAGACCAATGAGCGCAAGTTCACATAGGGGCACATATGTGTACCAAATTTCGTTCGATTTCATGCGGTAGTTTTTGCTGCAGAGCGGCCACAAAAAACTGGGCACACACAGACGTGACACACACACCGACAGACAGATATTTTCCAAAAATAGTCGAAATGGACTCAGCACACCTCAAAACGTTCGAATCCGTCAAAATTCGAAATTCGAAAATTTGCACGAATCCAATACTTTCTTCTATATATTAGATATAGAAGAAAGTAACAAGTCAAATCAACAATAATTATTTCACAGTCAAAACCATAGCTGCGGAGTCGGAGTCGAATATCTAAGAATCGGAGTCAGTCATTTGTCCTCCATGTATAAATTTTTGCCAAAGCTACGAAGTCAGAGTCGGAGAGTCGGAGTCCGATTAATTTTCGGGCATAGGAGTCGGAGTCAAGTGACCCTAAATTCTTGGAGTAGAAGTCGTGGAGTTTGACGTATTTCCAACAAAATTTGTTTGAAAAAAATCCGCCTTCAAGTACGGAATCGACATTGACTTTCAGTTTCCCCGTAGGCGCTAATATTAAGGGATTTGAACTGTTCAAAATTGAACGGAAAATTGTTCAAATCAACAAATCAAAAACATATTTTATAGACAAGTTTTTCATCAAAAACTTTTTCCTACGAAGTTTGTTTGAAGCAAATTCGCCTCACAGTTCAGAATTGCCTTGAATTTCCCCGTAGGCGCTAATGTTAAGTTTTTTTGAACTGTTCAAAATTGAACAAAAAATAGTTCAAATCAAAAAGTGAAATATGGGAATGAGGTGTCCTCGCCGAGATCTTTCGAACAAAAAAATTTTGTTCGAATCGGACTATTCATTCAAAAGTTATTAGAGGGGGACAGACAGACCGACAAGACATTTTCCCCCATCTCAATACCCTACTTTCCAATTTTTAATTTTTCAATATTTATTTAATTATTTTATTTATTTTTGACTTTTTTTTTGTTTTTTGCGATATTTTTAAGATGCATCAAGCCTTCTTTCATGCTTTTTTCTTCTTTTTCTGACTTTTACTGGGAAAGTAGGCTAAAAATTGGGATGAGTGTAACCAGGATTCGCGTTAGAGGGAGGGGCAAATAAGGGCGGAACCATTGGGTAGTTTTTAAGGTACCCCCCCCCCCTTCCGCATAATTTGGCCTTGCATGAAGTTACTAACACTAATATGATAGCATATAGGTCCCATAAAATTTGTGGAATTTATACTACTCCGATTTCAAATCAGAGTCCCTCAAGTTTGCCCTATTTTCTAACTAGGCTGACATGGCCTCTCGTTGGCCCTGGTTGTACCCCTAGTTCGAAATATTCTACCCGGTCGTTATGAAATATACCCGATATTTTAAAAGCGATTGCTATTCCCGAACATGAAAATAAAATTTATTCATCTTTTCGTGTCACAAAACGTGTCAGGGTCAAAGTTAAAATGAAAGCTAGAGTTAGTTTTCACGAAGGCTTATGTTAGGATTTCACCCAGCAGTCAATAACTGTGATATTAAGTCAAGTACTACACTAAAGTTCCCTACACGTTTCCTGAAGCCTGTACATATGTTTTCGTTACAAATCTCAGTGCATGTAAAAAAAAAAAAAATCACTACTGCTTTCAATAAGTTGCTTTTTTGTACAAGCCATCTGAAGCCTGTACATATGTTTTAATTACAGTGCTCATTAAATGTAAAGTAAGAAAACTAATTACAGTGCTCATTACATGTAAAGTAAGAAAACTATACAGTTTTCTATGACTTTGGGACAGTTTTGAGCTTTTACCTTTAGTAGCATATTAATCATGCGTTTTCAATTTGAAAAAAGTATTCTTGTTTTTTTTTGGGGGGGGGGGGGGAGAGTTTTAGTACTTTACCTCAGGGCGTCCCTTGAAAATTAAATAAAAAATATTTATTGTTAAAAATTAAAGGGATCTTGCTCCCTAACTTGGGGCACTTAACGCTTTTATTTGTCTTTTACTTATGCAACAATATATTATAGCTTGGGACTGCAAATATCATTTTAAAGAAGCTTATTTTTCAACTAAATAAGAAAAATAACACTAGGTAGACATAAATAAGTCTTTTACTCTTTCCGATTTCAGAATGAACGCTTGCCTCAGAAAATATTGATAGTCCCTCCAGTTTCCTTAATTCCTTTGAATGTCATCTTTCGGCGTTTCCCTCTACAAAATTTTTGTTAAGCCCAAATGATTCCTCTTGAACTTAGTTTTTAGCTCTCTATGTTCCTCATTTCAAATTCATTTTGTACAAATCCTGAAAATGCGGGTAAAGTTAACACCTATTTAAAAGAAAAGTTTCTGTGAAATTGTATATTCTAAAAAAGGATAGAAAACAAAGACAAAAAAAAAAAACTTTATTGTATTCAGTTATACAGACCGAAGTGTTTTTAAGAATACAACTGTCGACATAAAATGAGAAGTAAAAACAATACATTGCATCTTCTAAAAACATGATGAATTCATTTTTGAAATTTTAAAAGCGTCCAACTAGTAACTTTTTGTATGAATGATGCGGAAAGTGAAAAAAAAAAAAAAAAAAGACTAAGAAAAGAGAAAAAAAAGTGAAAACATCTGAATGAGCCCTATGCGTTCGCCGCAACCAAAAGTATTACGCGTATGATCATTAAAAAATTGGAGCTGCCATTTCAACGGACCCAGTGTCTCCGTTGCCAGGTGCTTTAGACAGCAGATAACATCTTCACATCTATAACGCTCAACTCGACCTAAAAGCATTTTTAAAGAATTAAAGAACATCTCTAGCGATCAGTCGTGGTGCCTGCTATTTTCTTTTCTCTACTATGTTCCTTTTTCCTTCGAGGAATTGTAATCTGTGGTGGCAAGATTGAGAAAATAAAGAAGAGAAATTTACTTTTTTTTTTTAATCAGAAATGCAAATTTGAGCTTGGAAAAAGCAACAAGCTCAAGATAACTAAATAAAAACACTCGAATCAAACAATCTCCCCCCCCCCCATTACTAAGAAAATATTTTAATTTAATTTTCATGGATAAATTTTGAGATTATTTATCCCTTTTAAAAATGCTCAGAATCTCAAATAAGAGTACTGGTATTTTACAATGACAAATAATAATTAGCAGTTATCACTAATTAACATGATCTATCATGAAGTCTATTTAATTAACGATTCATTGACAAATAGTTAATGTGATATTTTCTTTGAGGTAAGAACCTAGGCCCCCTCTAAAACAGAATTCTGGCCAGGCAGTCATTGAAAACTATTGACGAAAAACCAGGGGTTCCGTCAAAAAACGTCAGAATTAAAAAGGGCTCTTCTAATCAAAGGAACAAAAGAAACGCTGCTTTAGGGAAAGGAGTGAAATCCAAAACTCACTCCCGGAAACTTTTCACAGCGGAAGTTTCAAAAAGGTAATCTTAGACGATTTCTGGTGATGGTATGGGGAGGAGAAGTTTGGACCCTCCGGACATTTTGCAAAATTCATGTCGTAAAGACGCGATTGTATACTATCTTACGAGTTCTAGGGGTAGGGATATGGTTCAGGGACTGTCCTCTAGTAATTATAATGAAATTGAAGTTTGAAAAACGCAATTTTAAAATGCCTTTAGTAAAGGAAAAGGAAAGAAAAGGTTCGAGGACCTCCTGCCCAGGGCCGACAAGAGATCATGTCAACCTAGTTGAAACCTTGGAGTTCGGTCCTTGGGAATCAGAATGGCATCAGTTTTACAAGTTTTATAGGGGAAAAGGACCTGGAGACCAAACTAACGAGGGTCACCACCTTGACTCTGGCGGCCATGCTCCCCCCCCCCCTAATCCATCCTTGGCTAAATAGCGTCTATGGCTTAATTTAAATAAATATGATGCGGCAGCCCCACCCCTTAAACATGTGTTCACCACAGATGTAGTACGGCAGTGGTGTTCCGATATACGCCGTATACTCACAAACATTTTTTTAAACATATAGCGTATACCCTCTAGCTTCAAAAATTTTCGTATTATGTAAATGATTACATACACATATTGTGCGTTATGGATTATTGGGAGAATACCCTCAGAAAAATTGATGGGAACATCACTGAATAAGAGGTAAGAAAATAAATCATTCAACACCTCTTTGAGAAATTTCTGGATTCGTCCTTACAGAGGCGTAAACATCGGTATCTTATCATATATATTATTTCTCAAATGTGTATTTCGATTTATTTTGTGACAACGCCATAAATTCATCAATATTTCATCAAACTTCAGTCACTGGAGGACAAAATTAAGAGATGGAAGGCATTTTTCCGAATATCTCGAGAAATGCTGGATAAAAATTAATGAAATTTGGTATGGATATAACTTATAACATTAACAATAATGTGTGCAAAGCAAAAATTTAAGTGCCATTCATTGGCAAGAGTTATTGCCAACAGTCCAATGTGGACTGAACTTCATGATGAAAGATGGTAATGAAAGTGTTGCTTGTATGATGTGTGGCCGCCTCTAGTATGATGTGTGGTCACTTTTTACAGGTAGACAGCATGCACAACGAGCATGCATGCTGTTAACAAGAGAGTAAATGAGTTCTTGTGGAAAATCCTCCCACTCTTCTTCCAGAGAAGTTTTAACTCTTGAATGGTTCTGGGTGAGGGTTGGCGTATCGCAATAGCCCTCCCAAGAGCATCCCAGGCATGTTCAATGGGGTTAAGGTCAGGATATTTGGCTGACCAATCCATTCGATGAATATCTTCGATTTCCAGATACTCCTCAACCAGGACAGCCATATGTGGTAGGGCAATGTGCGTCCATAAAAACGAATTCCGGGTCAACTGCACCCCTAAAAAGGCGCACATAGGGATGTAGGATCTCCTGCCTGCACCTTTGGGCATTCACGGAACCAGTGTCAATCACATGGAGTGATGTGCTGGTATCTTGCATGCCCCCTGTCCAAACCATCACAACCCATCCTCTCCATGATGTTACTGGAATGGTATCGGATCCCAGGTTCCCTTCATACGAATATTCGCCGAGAATCAGGTTGTAGACTGAATCTGGACTCATCTGTGAAAAGAACATTCGCCCTTTGGAACTGTGTCCAGTGTTGGTGCTGTCTGCACCACTGTACACGCTCTCTTTTGTGTGAGTGAGTGGGATGCAAATGACGGGCTTCCTGGCATACAACCTTCTTTCTCCAAGTCAACTGGCAACTGTCTTCCTTGAAACTAATGTTCCTGTAGCAGCAGCGAGGTACCTAGACAGTTGTGCTGCTGTTGACGCCCTTTAGCACTTGGCTGTAAGTAACAAATACTGGTCTTTATTGGACGTTGTTGTTCTCAAACGACTTTGTCCTGGTCTTCTGGACACCGTCCCACTGTTTTTAAACTGACTCCACAAATTCGAAACGACGCTTAGAGTTACACCCAATTCTTGAGCAACCTGAGCTTATCAAAGTCCTGTCTCAAGTCTACCCATTTTTCTCCACCTCAAACCTTCGTCTAAACGATGATGATCACTCATTTCAACTAAAAGCCAACAAAAAACAACAATATTGTTCAAGAAACGCAATACAAATCGCTACTGTGCTGCAGAGCTAAGCAGCTGGCCACAGTTTTTTATACCTCCTGCTGCCTTAGCAACGCCCACAAAAACACGTAAACTCATCACAGCGACACCAGCGCCATAGCGTCATTATATGGCAACCAACTGTCATCGTTGTAGGTGATATTTTCCGAGAAATATGTGAAAATGCCTTCCATCTCTTAATTTTGTCTACCAGTGAATGTAAAGCAACATCTTTAAAAAAAAATTCAACGTTTTCGGCGCAAGCAGGCAATTTGTATTGTGATGGTTTTCCGAAAAAATCGTTTTATTTCGTTTATTTATTTATTTTTATACAACATTGCTTTAATGTATAACGCCACACGAGTGAGGCCGCCAGGTTGTTAGAGCTCGTGGCAAAAACGCAAACATCGTGGGTTTGACCCCACCGTTGGTTTTATCCTTTGCGAATGACTTTTTTTCCCACATGTTGATCTTGATCCAAATTTTGGTATCATATAAACTCACTGCAATATTCTGAACCACAGTTGTACTATTGCATTAAAATCAGAAAACAAAACGTTTATTATAGCATAGCAGATCGTGTTGTCATGTGAATAATAGTTCTTGTGTTTTTTTTTTTTGGTATGTGCTTTCTTATTTACCGTTAAAAAAAATTGGATGTTTGAAACACCGCTATGAAGCGTGAATGCTTTGCACAGATCAGCTAGTATAATACACATTTCTGTATCAATCTCTATTTGCCTCTCTGTTAATGCAAAGCGTTTCCGCCATTTTATCGACATGCGGGATCAACATTACCTTATTGCTGAATTTAATTCTGTATTTTATCAGGAAAATTTGCTGCACACACCACTATTTCACTAGTATGAATCATCTTTCTCATCTTATCTCCCCAGTTTTGCTTTCTTTATGTCGTGCTTTTATCTTTTCCCCTTTTTTTTTAGAAATAAGTTCCGTAATTCAATTCCATTTTTCACAACGCCGTACGAAAGACATAAAATACGAGAACGATACGAAGTAATACGCCGTCGAGACAGGGAAAAGAATGTAGCTCATGGACAAATCTTGTGCTTGTTTAACACATTTGGGAGAGTTATTTTATTTAGTAAGAAAACAAACGAAACATATGTTCGAAAGGGAAAATGAGCGTTGCGCACTGCCCTCTGGTGATGAAAGATGGATTTGTTTATAGTATATGTCTCTACTTCCGTTGCAGCGATCTGGAAACACTTGAACCTTGTCTGACCTTCAAGTGGCTTTCTCTATTACGTCACAGTTGGGCACACGTCTTCAAGAAAGGATTAAGGTGAAATAAATTCGATATCTGTCGAAGAGGTCATCCAGCGAAATATTTTATCGAGATTAAGTTAATATTCCTTTATTTCTTCTTAATCGCCTTTCGCTTTGACTTTACAGTTAATGTTTCGAAACAGATTGACGTTCACAATTTTCTTCAGAAATATTTCTTAGTGTAATCAGCTTTCACGTTTAAATTTCAAATTTGGAGCAGCTGACAATTTTTTAAGATTAATGAAGGTTTTCAAAGAGAGGATTAGCTATAGGACTAGCTTCTCAAATTTATAGACAAACTAAGAATTCGAAAATACGATAAACGGAAAGGAGGCAAATGAGAAACAAAAGTGTATCATTAAGATGAGAAATGAATTGCAAAACATTATACAACAAGAAAATCAGGCGTGCCCCCTTAGAGGGAGGTCATGGTGCAGACTGCGCCATTAAAATTTTTTGGGGGGTTGTTTTGCGAAATATTTTTCTCATTTGGGGGGGGTCTGTTTTTGGGGGAGTCTCTGCGATATTGAGGAAGGCCGCACCCTTTCCCTTAGGGGGGTAGCCACCGTTGGGAAATTAATCAAGTGAGCTTTGTGCTACAATATGATTAAAATGAAAAACCAACGTAAAATATTAACGTAACTAACCGATTTACATTGGTTTTTCACTTTAATCATTTCATTAGTGTCCTAGCGCTACGGTATCCATGAAGAGAAATTGATCATATTCTTGTAAATAGTTTCAAATAAGTGTTTAAAGGTTTTTTTTTTAATACAAAGCAAACGCCAGCTTGGTTGAACACAAATGAAACTTTTCTTTTATAAGTGGACAATGCTTCGGAAGTTTTTCGCATGATTTTAAGATCAAGTACTGAAAAAGCTAGCCATGAAACCTTTCTGTAGAGTAATAAAAAAATTTAAATAAGTAGCAATAGAAAGAGTATGCTAAAACATGTTTTTGGACGCATGAATTAATTGCCCTCGTGTCCCCGTTTTCTGTGGTATGAGGGTAAATATGAGGTTTTAAAGTCTTGAAATTCCGAGGAAAGTCGGCAAATTTAGAGAGTTTCGGTGAGAAATGGATGGGACCTTTAACACGTTTTGCAGATGGATCTCTTGCCACGTACAGATGGTATAGTCCATTGAGAAGGAATAAAAAGTAGAGAGAGCCTTCAATATATATTTTTAAGTAAAATATTACAACAAATGAGGCTTCCTTCGCTAGTTTCACACCTCCCATTCGTCGCAGTCAAACCACGTAACTTAGCTCGTTGCCTCACCTTTTCCTTACCCAATGAATGGACTCTTGCTCTCTGCAGTTTTACTAACTCGAAATCTCAGGTAAAGTCCCATGGTACCTTCCATTTCTCGCCAAGTCTTTAAATTTGACGACTTTTCTTGAACTTCGGAAGACTTTAAATACTTTACAGCTCGATAACGACGGGACGCGGACAAATAATTATTTTTCCTTTTATTTTTTACTTTCTTTTATTTATTTATTTATTTTTTTTACGCATAAATTTCATTTTAAAAAATGTCTCAAAATGCCCTATTGATTGCTGCCATATTTAATTTTTTCATTGTTGCACTATACGTGGGGTTCCCTGGTGAAAATAACACAGACTTACGCGAACTATAAAAGGCATAAGAATCTTCAGACTTTGTCACAAGTCTGAATTTTTATTCATTTCAGTTATCTTATAGTGGCGAAAAACCCCGTGGATGACCTCTTGCAGGTTCAATGCGCAATACGAAATCTTTGCACGGCCCTTGTATTTAGGGGCACCGGGAGAAGGGAAGGGCACAACCAACATGGTAAACCAGATCTAATGGCCTAAGGACTGGTTGTTTGCTCTCGTGACTCATGAAAAAGAAGTCAAAATAATGAGCAAAGTAGTAGTTTGTCTGCGGTTTCATTCCCTCTCAAGGGGGGGGGGGGGTCACCATAATCTTTGAGCTTCTATCTCCTTGCCACAGAAGGAGCAAAACCTCAGGGGTCAAAGGATACCCATAAGCTCAAGATAAGAAATTTTATTTAATCCATGAAAATTGTGGTTCGGAACGATTGAAAAAAATGTTGAATAAATGGCGAAGAAGGAAATTGGATTTTTAGTCCCACTCATCTTCATTTTAAAGAATTTCACTAAATTTCCAGGATCGCAAGTCATTTCCAGGATTTTCTGCATGGCAGCAAAATTTGTAAAATTTCGGAACTGGATTTTTTTTTTTAAATTGAAAATGATAGCAATTACGCAAAATAATAAGGGCATTCAAATTCCAAAAAAAAAAAAAAAATTCTTTCTTCAATTGTTGAGCGACAAAATAGAAACAAAATATATTATTTGAGGACTAATTTACCAAAGGGGAACATATCCATTTTCCAAAAATGCTCAGGAGGTGAAAAAAAAACGAATTTGGGTAAAAGCGAAGTAGTTTTGTTATCTTTTCTAGGTGCAGAACTGAGCATAAAAGCACAACAAATCATGACCCAGAGTAAGAAATGTTTGTGCAAAAAAAAAAAAAAAGGAGATATCGCCATCTTAATTTTAGATATGTGCCTTTTTGAACGAAATCCTAAATGTTGTGGATTCCAGTTTCACCGAAACCATTCTCGAATTCTCTTATCGAAATACTTGAACCTAAACCTAGTGGACTAAAATTTTAAGATTTTGAATATGCGTTCTTTTGGATCTAAAAGTTTTCGTACTATAGATTAAAAAAGTTCATGCCCCCTTTTGTTCAAAAAAAAAAAAAAAAAGTGCAGAGGACGGATTTGTTACCTTTTGATTAAAAAGTCAAACTTTACCCTTAAATAAAATAGGATTTGCCTCGTTTGGACTTCTTGAGAGCAGATGATTTGATTAAGATCATCTGAATGATTTAGAAAATGTCATAAAATGATATTTTCTAAAAAGTGGATATGTTCCCTTTTGATAAATTGCTCCTCATTTGTTATTTCTTGTAGCTAATTTAGGAAAATATGGCGATCTATGCGTTTTTTTTTAAATCAAAACCTGATGTTGTCGTTGCTTTTTCTCCTTTTTAGGAAAAGTTGTGACTATTATTCTGCGGATTTAATGACCCACTAGTTTCCTAGGTGGCTACATTAGCCGTTAGCGAAGGGTTGATGCACTGTTCACCCCAAGTTCAAGCGACCAACTTCTACGCATCTTACTTAATCCACTTTCACTCAAACGAGGGATTATTGACAAGCGACCAACTGCTACCTGCCAGTCCGGAATGAGTGAAACCACGCGGAAAATTCTTTTTAATAAATACCACTGCTAATTAAAGTCGTACAACAAAGAGGTCAAGCTATTCAGAAATCCCAAATCTTTCGATTTCGAATCTTTTGATACCTGGTTCGACCCTCAATTCTGTGCCGTTATCGACGAGTTCGAGTAACATAGATTTTAATACATAGGATTTTCATGGAAAAACGCAATGAAAGAAAATCTTCGGCAATTTGTGAGCCAACGAATGAAATAGACAAGTTTTAAAAATCAGCACAGTAAAAGTTTTCTTCGAAGTTTTTAGCTCAAACTTTTCGACTCTGAGAAAAGAAGAGAGAAATAAGTAGGGCAGATCTCAGATACTAATTTTATTTTGATCGCAATTACTTTTGATTTAATGTCTGCGCACTATGCTTTCGTCATCATCGTTACTCTAAAAAGTTGCAGCCTAAAATCGTGAAGCCGCCTATAAAAAGTGACGGATCGCCGGACAATGCAGAATTGTCCATCATTCTTCCGGTAGTCCATGCCACGAACCCTTTCAACTGTCATCGCCGAAACCTCTCTCGATGGTTATCTCTTTAAAAAGTTATTCCCGCCCAATTATCTCTGCTCAGTCGGACGTCCCGGAATATCGATTATGACATTGTGTCAAAGGGATTTATTCTTTTCAATGCCAGCTGAGCTTGACCTGCGGAGAGCGAAACAGATGGAGAATTGTTGTAATTGAAGATGGGAAAGTCCAGTGGAGACCGTTAATGATCAATGATTTTCTTCATGTTGTAGTTTAGCCTTGTTATTGCGATGATGAAGGGGTGGATTAAAATATTCATCGTAATCGAAGGTTCTTCACATGTAACTTTTACAATAATATTAAGATATTCTGAATACAGAAAATGAGGGTTATGGGTGATTAATGCTTCGTCCGTTTTAAAAATAAAAATGTTGAGACAATTTTAACCTACATCGTATTTTCGTTTGAAGGAAATTTGGAGAAAAACACATGGTTTTAGTATTGCAGAATGTACGAGGGTTTTTTTTTCCCAAGGTCCGATCGATCGTGAAATGAAAACCACAAAGAATATGAAAACTCTTTTATTTGGAATATGTACATACTCCTTCCAACTACTTCTCGACGTAGTCGCTATTACGATTAAGTCATTTGTCGTAGCGTGGTACCAATTTTTCTATATCCTCGTCATAGAAGGCAGCCACCTTGGCTTTCAGCCAGTTCGCTGCCTGTACGCTGGTCTGCAGCTTGGCGTCGGAGCCAAACGTCTGTCCTCCTACCCAGCTTTTCATGTGCCCAAAGAGAAGGTAATCGGAAGGCGCCAAGTCTGGGCTGTACGGAAGATGGTCAAACACTGTCCAGAAAAACTGCGTCATGAGATTTTTGGTCAAAGCAGCAGTGTGTGGGTGTGCATTGTCGTTTAGAATGGCAATGCCTGATGACAACATTCCTCTACGTTTGCTCTGAATTGCCCTTCTTTCAGCATTCAGAAATTGAATTACAGCACGCGCTTCACACTTAGCGGGAGACGCAATTGTTCGAGGCATGTTTCCTCGTTCACTGTGTGCTCCGAAATAATCTCAGCGACCTGATGCACAGCACAATTTTACTTGAGAGACAGCGCAACAAATCTACGCACAGCATCATGGGCTAGACTTTCTGGTTTTCACTCTGCGATCGATCGGACCTTGAAAAAAATAAATAAATAACCCTCGTAGAATGCGTAATACCTTTTGAAATAGTCCACAAATATTTTTCATAAGTTGGTTATTGACTTACTGAAAATTCACATCATATGGCTTATCACATTCTTGCCCTGAGCCCTTCAATTGTTTAGTTTTCAAACTCGAATGAAGGAACTTTAAAACCCAAGCAGTTTTTTCAATGCGTCATTTTCATTATCAAGTACTATTTGTTTTACTAATGCTATCTCTGATGGAAGCGATGAGATTTCAGAGGGTATTACCGTTTCGGTTGTCCCGTGTGGAAAATGTAGTAAATATTTAATGAAATACACCATTTCAAAAGAGAAAGTGAAAATTATCCAATTGAAATCATCATTTAAGTAAAAATGAAGTCGTTGAAATTTCTATAGGATTTGAAAATACAGTTTATTTTTCTTTTGCAGATGATTTTGCTTTTCGGCAGGATAAATAAATTTTTGGACAGTCGTTTGATTTCTCGCAACAGTCTCACGCTGTTTTTAGTTCTCTTGCTGGTTTTGGAAACTCAGTTTAAAGAGCTATTCAGCTTGAAAAGCACTATGCATGAAGTTAAATGCAAAACATGCTTTAAGCAACGTATTTACAAAAGCTTTGGTAATATTATCACGAGGAATTTTTGCAAATACCAAAAACCTGCCCCAAATCCAGCGCGACAGAACAACAATCCTATGCATCAGTAAAACAATGCAGGCCATATAGTTTTTTTTTTTTTTTTTTTTTTAAAGCTAGGTTATAGTTAGGTTAGTCATAAGTGCCCACTTTCAAAATGCTAGAGTAAGGCTAAGCAAGCTTTCTGGAGCAACGAGCCATTTTTTCCTATTGTGCTACATTATTATTTTTTTTTTTAAGAGACAAATATTAATATACTAGAAAATCTCCCGTCAAGGTATGACGGGTGAAAATTGCTTCTACATTTGAACGAACCTATTGCCTGTTTGGTGACATTTTGATAGTTGAAATTTTAACCCCAACTCCCGTGGCTTAACCCTAAACTCCAGTAGATAGCGTTCATTGGACCACTTTTTCGTTTCTTCATTCTCGTAAAATGATAATTTAATCAGTAAAGCAGTTAATAAGTTACGGGATTCAGTTCAGCCTTTGCGAAATAAAGCATTTCCCTTCATGTCAAACATTTCCAAAAAGTATTATCAAATTATCATGCCGTGACGCGAGTTTCATTGTTGATGACGTCAGCGTTACTCGATCATTCGCTATTATATCTATGAGGATACTACATATCGCAACTGTTAGGAAAAAAAAGAGTAAAATATTTAATTTCTGCGAAACACGTTTTTATCGTAAAACCAAATCTTTTATTTTACGTGAGTACGGAACATAAAATTTTCAACTTTTTAAGGAAAATGAATACAATATTTTGACAGCTAAAGAAAATAAACCTAATAATAACTACAGAACTATTTAGTCGGTTCTTGTATAGCTTGTTCAAAAATATAGCTCAAATTCAAAAAATAATATAAACATAAATATAATGTTAGTGAACTTTTTAAGATTTTGATGCAGCACATTGTTCCAGCTTTACTGAGCTTTTTTTCTTCTTTAAATGTGCTTTTATTTTATACTAATCATTTCTGAAAAAAAAAAGAGAGAGAGAGAGAGAGAGAGAGAAATTTTCAAAGCAGTTAGCAGATACTGAAATTGTCATGAAGGCAAATGCATCATGCATGGGAACTGATCCTTTTCTATCATGCGCAGTGTTAGAATGTCTCGATCTCGATTTCAGGATCTATCAGTATATTCGTGTGTATAACAAAGTCAGCAGATACAAGGTGTATTCCGAAACTAATGCAATTGAATTTCCAGGGTCGCTTTTACTGGTGGGAGTGGAATCGAGCTACTTGGGGGGGGGGGGGGTTTAATGTTAACCTCTGCCGTTCGACCGTGTCGTGGAGAAAATGGTACGCGATTAAGTTTTGTTGCTAAACCAACAAAATATATTGAGGGGACTAACATAATGATCCGTGAGACTTATGGGCAGGGGCGGGTACAGGGGGGGGGGGAGAGAAGGGACAGAAGGGGGGCCCAATATTTTTAAAACTAGGCGTGGAATATAGTAAACAATATGTACTTTTGGGCCCGGAAAAGTCATTTGTGACGGGCTGTATCGTTTCCACTTCTTGTGTAAAGACGACAAGAGAATGCATGGTCTTTTAGAGACGTTTAATGACATCAATATTTACAGCTATATTACAAATTACAGATTATTTAATGTTACAAAGATATTTTGAACTGCGTGAGCCACTCCGCGACTCACCAGCTCTTTGCTCTACGAGTGTCTCCCCCTTTGACCTATTTACTTTCTCTTTTATACGGGGATTCGTTTGGAGGGGGAAATGCACCCCTGTTTACAACAGTCAGACGATGTTGACAAGGTGGTTGAAAAATGTTCCCTATAGTGTCACAGACATCATATCACACCAAACGGAGAAAGTTTATGTACACAACAAATGTCCAGCTTCGGATAGAATTCAGCTATTCTGAAGATCTAATTTCGAACATTTCTCAGAAAAGGGGAGCAAAAACCGTATTTACGTGTGGTCTTATACTTATCCAGCTCCCATACTGGTGACAGATATAAAACACCCGCGTAACATGTGTTTTTCACGATGAGTGTGGTCTGGGAAAGAATTTCTAGACCGACCCCACACATTGAATCGAAATAGCAAACAACTGGAGAAGTCGCATCGGTATAGGGCCCCAAAATTTCTGTGCATGTTTCTGCTTACGGGGACTCTTCTCTGTCCAACTCACAAGTTTTGAGGTGGTTAAAGACCTTTTAAGAGAGCCGGGAAGAGGTTTAAGACGAACAACGATCTGGGCGTCTGTCAACCAGCAAAACCAGTTGGACTTTAACCGTGGAGTCGATTGACTATTAAGATGGTTGGAAAGGAACGGAAGGATGGAGGAAACCGCGAGTTCCTGGCTAAACACCATGTGATAACGCTGTCCCACCCCTCCTATAGTCCTGAAGTCGCCCCAGCAGACTTCATTTTTGTGTGCCTAGAAAAGTCATTTCAATCCAGGAAGCTGTTTGTGAAGTAATAGATTTATTTTTTCAGCTTATAAAAAATGCAAAATGAAGTATAAACTGCATGACCAAACCATAATATTAATTGCAAATGCTGTGTTTAAATTTTTAAGAACAAATCAGCAACTGCTTTGAAATTCTCAAAGAAGTTGCTTCTGAATTCTTCAATAAAACCTACATATTGTTACAAATTCTGTAAATAGTAGTTATTGTAGTAACGTAACCTGTAAATAGTTTCCCGTAATGAATAAACAGCCCTATTTATTCGGCTGAAGTATACGATCCCCTTATTCTTTTTTTTTTTCATTGATAAAATTTGTGAATGAAATAAGAAAGTGCAGAACGGTGTAACATTTTCTGGAATAGTTGAGAGGTCTCTTTCGGTGTGCATAAAAAGCCGTTATGCATGATAATGTGTTTAATTTCGCTTGAGAATTTGTACTGAGAGTGTATTAGCTCTGTTTATTGCGAGGCATTTCGCTGTGTTGTTATTCGTATTTGGAAGTAAATACGTGTGTAACCGTTGAGTTTACGGTGTTGTGTGATATTTGCTTAATTGCTGATGATTAATTTAGCAGTTGTTGACGATCTTTCCTGTACATAGTGTAAATAAATTTCTTGTGTTTTTAATGAAGAACTGTGTCGTCCTTTCAAGAAAGTTGGAAGCCGCACCGGATCCGTTACAATTGGCGCCCAACGTGGGGCTACTTTAGGACTTTCTTGGAGTAAGTGTGACTTTGGACATTTTTTCATAAAGACTTTTTGAATTTGAACTTTATTTTTATGGTGATTACTCGCGCAATGGATGAACAATTAAAACAACTTCTTGACGCAATCAACTCCGTGAAGAGTGATATGGCGGCTAATCAAGAACAGTGGAAAAGTGATTTAATGGTGCTGAAAAATGATTTAGCTTCTAACCAAAAGGAAATTAAAAACGACCTTACTTCGGTAAAGACTGATGGAAAATAAATTTAATGAGATAGAGCATCGAGTTGATGCTTTTGATGAAAAATTTGAAACAGTAGAAAACCGTATCGCAACAGTTGAAAATCACGTGGATGAGAAAATTAAAAACATGGAAAGGAGATTGGCGACCGCGGAAAGCAGCTCTGTACAGTTTGGCGCTCCCACATCGGTTGCTCGACCGTTCATTAAACTTGCCACATTTGATGGGAAAACTTCGTGGCGGGTTTACAAAACTCAATTCATGATAGTGGCGGAAGCGAACGGATGGGACTCTGCTACCAAGGCCTGCCATCTTGCAGCATCCCTGAGAGGTGACGCAGCGGACATTCTCCAGACCCTTCCGGACAGCCAGCGCCTGGATTTCGCCGCCCTCACATCTGCGTTGGAGCTTCGCTTCGGTGAGAAGTGCCAGAAAGATTTCAGCCGACTCCAGTTGAAGTCCCTTTTCCAGAAAACCGGGGAAACCCTGCAAGAGCTAGCGGCGGACGTCGAGAGACTGTCTCATCTTGCTTTTTGCGACTGTCCTGCGGATGTTCGAGACAACTTGGCACTCAACTACTTCAGCGACGGAGTTCGGAATCCTGAAATCCAGAAAGCCCTCCGGATGGCGGATGTAAACGACCTGAAATCTGCTTTGGTGTATGCGATGAGATACGAGGCCGCCCAAAGAGCAACCCGTATGGATCGCCATCCCATCCGGACTCTGGAAGCTGATGAGTCTGATTCCAGGTCGTCCCATCTCGCTGAACTTGAAAGACAACTCGGTGACTTGGCAAGACATCTGAACAGCATAACAGCCCAAAAGAAACAAGAGCAGAAGTGCTGGAAATGCGGTAGTGAAGGGCACCTGCGAAGGAGTTGCCCGGCTCGCCAAGCTACGCGAGGGAAGGAAATCACTTCCACCAGAGCTCTGCAGATTTCCTCTACTAGTAGTGGCAGTGATGGACTTTTCATTTACGCACATGTAAATGGGAATCCTTGCAAACTGATTGTCGACACTGGAGCCAATGTGACAATCGTTAGGACAGATGTGGCTCGTGAATTTTGGATTGAAACTGTTGTGGACATCGCCACGCGTAAGTCTCCAGACTGTGACAGGTGACAAAATTGAGATTGAGGGTAAAGTGGACTTGGAAATAGTGTTTGGGAATGCCACCTATCATCATACGGCATTCGTTGCTGATATCACGGACCCCTTTATTCTCGGATTGGACTTTTTAAAGAAGTATGACTTCAACCTCGACATCAAGACTAATGAGCTGCACTCGACGAGAGAAGACATAGCCGTTTTCCCCGCAGAAAGTGATGTAAAGTCCGCTCATCAAATAATAGCCCAAACAGATTTATTGATTCCCTCAAGGTCAGAATCGTTGATTCCTGGCTCCATTGAAGAAAACAACAGCTATAGATTCGGCCTCATTGAATACCCTAACCTAAACAATAACCTAACTAGAGTGCTGGTAGCATCTACGCTTGTGGACCTTTCTAAGGATGTAATTCCTGTGAGAGTCGCCAACGTAAGTGAAAGGCCAAGGAATATCCGAAAAGATGAAGTGTTGGCAACTTGTAACCCCAGTAAGCTACATCATTAGAAGAATCAATTCCCCCGAGACTGTGTCTTCTGAGTCCTTGACATCGAAGTTAATTGGGAGTGCGTCATTATCGAAAGATCAAGAAGCTACCACCGTAGCAGAGACTCTAGTCCAACATTGGATCTCGACATATGGAACACCTTTGCAGATTCATTCCGATCAAGGGAGGAATTTCATCTCTGCTGTGTTTAAGGGCCTATGCCAAATTTTCGGAATTGAGAAAACTAGGACAACACCACTACACCCACAATCGGACGGCATGGTGGAGAGATTTAACCGCACAATCCTGAATAATCTCTCGCTTATGGTATCCAGAAATCAACAGGATTGGGACAAGAAGCTACCTTCGTTCCTGCTGGCCTACCGCAGTGCTGTCCACGAGACTACCGGATATGCCCCATCTCAGATGCTCTTCGGACGAGAGCTTCGGCTACCTTGTGATCTCATCTTCGGTCGTCCTCCGGATGCGCCTTCATCGCCTGAGGAGTACATCCAGGATCTCCAGGCCCGGTTGGAAGACGTTCATATTTTCGCACGAGAGCGAATCAACATCGCGGCGGAGAAGATGAAGACCCGATACGACACAAGGTCTACTGGACATGAATTCAACGAAGGCGACAAGGTTTGGTTATGGAATCCCATCCGACGGAAAGGTCTTTCACCCAAATTGCAGTCGCATTGGGATGGACCCTATAAAGTCCTTAATCGACTGATGACGTCGTAGTGAGGATCAAAAAATCACCTAATGCAAAACTTAGGGTTGTACATTATGATCGGTTAGCCCCATACTATAGGCCATAGTTCATGAGTATTACGTAAACAACCATGGTTGATAACATAAAAGTTGTAGATAATTTTTGCTTTTAATGTTTAGTAATATTTTTTGTTAATATTGTGTTTTCTGTATCTGTTAGTTATTAATTAATGTGTATATTTGTAAACTTGTGATTGAAGTTTGGCACCCTTTCTGGGGATTGTACTGCTCGGGACGTGCAGTCCTTAGAAAGGGGGCAATGTTACAAATTCTGTAAATAGTAATTATTGTAGTAACGTAACCTGTAAATAGTTTCCCGTAATGAATATACAGCCCCTATACATTCGGCTGAAGTATACGATCCGCCTATTCTTTTTTTTTCATTGATAAAATTTGTGAATGAAATAAAAAAGTGTAGAACGGTGTAGCATTTTCTGGAATAGTTGAGAGGTCTCTTTCGGTGTGTATAAAAAGCCGTTATGCATGATAAAGAGTTTAGTTTCGATTGAGAATTTGTACTGATAGTGTATAGCTCTGTCTATTGCGAGGCATTTCGCTGTGTTGTTTTTCGTATTTGGAAGTAAATACGTGTGTAACCGTTGAGTTTACGGTGTTGTGTGATATTTGCTTAATTGCTGATGATTAATTTAGCAGTTGTTGACGATCTTTCCTATACACAGTGTAAATAAATTTCTTGTGTTTTTAATGAAGAACTGTGTCGTCCTTTCAAGAAAGTTGGAAGCCGCACCGGATCCGTTACAATATTATAAAGCTATAATTTTATTATTTACATAACATTTTATAGCTAAAATATATACTCATTCAAAAAACTCAAATGAGGTATACGGGTTTATTTAATAACCTTATCCTCGTGTCATAATCATTATGAACATGTTCCTAATTAAAACCGCTCATTTTTCCGCATCTCGGTGAAATTGTATAGCGTTTAGTGTTTAATATTTAATTGGCTTGAAATGTTAAAGATATTTTACTCCCACATTCACAGTAGAAAAGTGCATAGTATTTGCGTACTTAAAAGCTTAAAAGTATATTTATTGGCCTTCCTCTTCCTTAAGGCATAGTGAAAAAAAAGAAAGAAAAAAAAAATATATTAATTTGAATTTTTGGCATCTTGAATTCAAATTACGTTTTTCGCAATCACGAGCGTGTGTATGCGCGTGTGTTTGTGTAGGCACATGTGTGTTTGTGTGGGTGCGCGTGTGTGTGAGTGTATGTATGCATGTATGTGAGTGAGTGTTGTGTACGCGCGTGTGCGTGTAGGCGCGCGTGTGTGTATGTAGGCATGTGTGTCTGTGTGCAGGCATGAGTGTGTGTATGTGTGTGCGTGTGTAGGTTTGTGTATGTATGCGTGTGTGTGTGCTGGATATTGACGCAACCTGGACACTTTTCGCAAGAGGAGCAGCATCGTGAGACGGCCGTTCGACGGTGATGCTGCAGAGGGTGCTGGCGGGAAAATAAAATCAGCGTAACATCAAAAACAGTCAAATGAGAACAATAAGCAATCGTGATTACTCAAAAAACACACACGCACACACATTTGAAAATAAAGTCATGAAAACTTTGTGATGAAAAATTGAAATGGTGTGTGTGTGTGGGGGGGGGGGGGGGCTTTTCACTTTCTTGGCCCCGCTCCAAAAATTATTTCTGTATCCGCCCCTGGTCGGTTTTCCAACCCCCTGGGCTACAGATATTTTCAACGGTAGTTCTTTGGGGTAGTGTGTGTAAAATAAAATAAATCAACAAACTAAAACTAAAGCAAATGTTTTTACATTACTAAAAAGAAATGAGCCAACCCTTATTTAAAATGGCACAAATTCGGAGAAGGGATTAAATGCTGGGGTTTTCAAAGTGGGTGCCGAAACATACTGGGGTGCCCCCAAAGAGAGGCAAGGAGTGCCTCGAAGTGCCACGGTATTAATATGCATTACACAACAGGGATAAACAAGGTGTCGTCAGAAAATTATAATTCTTCAAAAAGTGTCGCGAATCTGTTTGGAATCCCTGCTCTAATGTATTAACTTATAATCTTTTAGGGATTTAATTTCATAAGAATAGTCCATTTTAGACACTTTTCAACATAGTTATGATCAAAACAAAACTAATAAAACTTACATTCCGTCAAAAAGGGGGGGGGGGGAGAATCAATAGTTTATTCCCACACACTGATGGTAAATGAAAAAATTTCTTACGAACTTTTTCGAGAAGATAAAAATTGTACACATAACTCATTTCATCACTTGATTACTTAAATAGATTGTCTTTAAATATTGAGTCATAAGAATATGCTGCTGCTGCTGCTGTTGAATATGATATTTTGTAACTCAATTCAGACATTCTTGTCGGCTTTTGAAAAAGTTTGGATAATGTTCTTGGCATTGATTGAATTTTGTTTCTATATTTGAGCGCTATTCTTTGATACTTGAGCTCTTGATTGATTTGATAGCTATATTTAGCTATCCCTCAAATTTAGAGCTTAATAAAAGATAAAAATTTTCTGCCGGAAATTTATGACTAAATTTCTATCCGCAAATTTCATCAATATTCAAATGTGGAAGCTTTATTTAAAAATGGTCCCTTAAATATTTTTCCTTTTAATTTGTCCAAATAAAGACAGAAAATATTTTTAGAAAGCCACCAATTCGATCATATGTTCGAAATAAACTATGATAGTCCGGTCGTGTATACTATTAAAACATAATCATGTCGTCACTTTCATGCTGAATTTCTGCAATCTTAGTTCAAAAAAGATTTCAGGAACATGAAACGTATCATGGAAACTAATAAAAAGTATGAATGTAGTAAAGCAAGATCATTCCGACTACAAATTTTAGTGAACCTGCTTTCTTCAAAATCAGGAGGTACGCCTACGCCCAAAGCATACGGCCCAAGCAGTATTTGACATTCGAAGAAAAACAGAAGAAACAACTAAATAAGCAAAAACTCGCATATGCTGGGAGGGGATTGTTCAACGTCTGCATTATTTCTCGCGTCTGCTCACGTTTCAGGAAAACCTTGGTTTCGAAATACCATGAATATTCATATAGGCGGCTTGCGATCACTCAACTCGACTTCGTCAACATTTGATGACGTAAAAGAGCAAACACATTGTTCGAAGTTTTGTTCGCCTCAGCAGTTCGAATTTAGAAAACGAGCTGCAAATAATTTTTTGAACGATAATTTTGCTTGAAAATGCTGTTGGGAATTTTCAGGAAACTTTTCGTCTGATTTTTTTTGCATACTATATTTTTATTTCTATGTTAGAGTACATGTCGGAAAAACTGGTTTGAATACACAGTGGAGCAATATTCATAGCAAAACATAAACGTTTCAACCGCATTCTTGTTCTTTTGTCATCGATGCATCCAAGCATCGGTAATCGTAATTACATCGATCATTGGGAATTATAGATTGTTTCCACACGTATACAAATACAGTAGAACGTCAAGAATCCGAACTAATTGGGACCATAGGTAGTTCGAATTTTCAGAAATATCCTAAAAAATACCGCTTATTAGAAAAGTAGAGTGCCATTCCATCAAATGGACTGGTTATACAAAATGCAACATTACAGTACAACACACTACAATATGTAGTTAATTTTTTTTTGTGTGTGAAAAAAGGTAACTCCTTTTGTTTATTGAATGCAAAAGAAAATTGATTAAAATTTTAAGAGAGTGCGTCCGGATTTTTGACCCCCTTCTACATACATTCTGCCTGCCGGGTGGTATAGTGGTTAGGCCTTGGCCTTTTGCACCCAAGAACGCGGGCTCAAACATAGCTCGGATCATCTCGGCTATGTTAAATTCCTAGTGCAGTTTCTCGTTGCGAGAACTTAAGTGCCTCCATCTGGTGGAAAGTTGGGCAACGAAGTTCTCAAAGTGGAAATAAGGGAGAATAAAACAGGTTCGCGAATGGCGATGAAACAATATGCAGCTTTTTAGGGAAAAAATAACAACAGTCGGGGGGCTACTGTTAAAGCGACATCAGAAATTTCGAGGAACTTACGATGTCAAATCCAAGGTAATGATATAAACTAAGACGATTTTAGAGATTTCAAATCAAGTAACGCACTGTAATACAGTAAAAAAAAAGTTATTCAAAAAAGCCTTTGGTGCAAGCCAACTGCTCCGAGTGAACTTTATGAAACATAGTTTATTATAATGGTTTTTTTTTTTTTTTTTTTTTTTTTTTTTTTTTTTTTTTTTTTTTTTTTTTACTGTCAAATTTAGTGCAGCCTTAGATTTCTCCAAATCATTTTTCACACCAAATTGTAGCAGCTTTTTTTTTTTTTTTAATGCCTTATGTTTCTGTTTATTAAATGTAGGTATGTGTGAAATGCACAATGTGCATGATCGGATTTTACCATTAAGTAAAATTCGGAGTATCATTCGGCTAATTGAGAATTTTCCCCTCCTAAACATATTACGTTCGGTGCTCCCTGATAAGTTTGCGCTAAATTTTTATAATTCTTACTAATTGTATAAAGGCTCAATAGTAGGAACGGCACGATCGTCACAGATTCTTGAGAAAGTCTGCGCACTATGAATCGATCAGATTCCTCACAAAAAGGGAGGGGGGGGAATCACTAACGTTTTCTAACACACATAGAGGAAACAAAAAAGAAATAAAAACTAACTTAGCAAATATTTCTGAACCAGAAACATGTCCAACATGTTACAAGAAATTTAATTTCATATTTTTTACCGGATATGGAAAAAATTAAAAACAAAACGGCGTTACTCATTAGCGTTCATTACTTTTATCATTGAACAGACCGCACACAGACTCCTCAAAACGAAAAGACGGAAAAGAGAGGAATTCTCTAAACTTATTGACCTTTACGGTTTCTTGCGCTGCAATTTTTCTCTGACGCCTGCAAAAATATAAAAAAAGTAAAATTCCAATAACTCCGATGGGAATTTCTTCCTGTGTGGCGCACTCGCTAAAATCGATTACAATTATCGCGAATCATTTTATCGATAGCGATATGAGAAATTATCCATAATTGGTGCCCGATGGCTAAAAGCAACGCCTCCATACGACAAAAAGGGCGGTGGCTTTCAGTTTTGCGTTACTTGGATAGTTTTCCTTCTTCCGATCTTGATGAATAAAAAGAAAGCAATGCAGATTTCGATGGATTTTATCATTAATTTATTCGCAGCAGTTGGGGGAAATTTCTTTGAAATTTTATTTCGGAGGTCTTGAATTAATGCTTTGTCACGTTGTAAATCCCGTTATTACTGACATGAATTTGCGATTTTATTATTATTATTTTTTTT
This sequence comes from Uloborus diversus, assembly GCF_026930045.1. Lineage (NCBI taxonomy): Eukaryota > Metazoa > Arthropoda > Arachnida > Araneae > Uloboridae > Uloborus > Uloborus diversus. The sequence goes on from NC_072731.1 coordinate 208,328,261, forward strand.
GTTCGTGTAGCTTTTTAATGGGTGCCAATGTAAAGGATTTAAAAAATAAATAAATAAATAAACATTCGCATCTTTCGTGATGAGAAACCTGATGTTTCAGTATTTTTCAAATGCCGATCTCTAAAAATATTGGCATTAGCATTAAACTTCCAATGCTTTAAATAAGTTAATTTTTTATGAATTTCTGTAACAAATAGATTTATGCATGTATTTAAACAAATCTTAATTTTTTTGTCTATGAACCTCAACTTTTATTTATTTATTTATTTATTTTTTCACTTTTTGACATGAAATGTTATCTTATTTCAGCAAAGTTTCATTTGTATTGTACAACTTATTAGAGTTGCAACGTACTTGCTTTACCACTTGATTGCATAAATTAAACAAAAATAGCGTCTCATGCGTCGATTATACATTTTCTAGTACGAGAAACTTGAATTGAAGCAGACGAGCTAAACTTCTAAGTGTAGACATTGGTTAGATATATAGATGCATCTATAAATAAGCGACTTAATCAAAAATGATATTTTTTGCATCAAAAGGAAATCGCACGCTTGCAGTTGTGGAAGTTGCTCATCTGAGTAACAGACAGATGTATCGATCTAATGAGTAAGATTCTTCATCCTGTGGCGATTCATCCCCAAACGGAAAAGTTCAGAGTTTTTCAGGAAACAGACTCGTTTATGATGTGTTCCATAAGGATATTCCCATCTCTATCTTCAGCCTTTTCGGCTTCTATTTCGATAGCATCATTTTGCAATTCACCAAATCTTCAAAAACAATTTTTCAGTCCTTGGAGCTTACATTTTTGATTGAACATTAATTTCTTTTTGGTGCCAAAATAGTTATGAGCAATCTTGGTGAAGTACTGAGCGCCATTTGAGCAGGGCTAAGAAGTCGGAGTCTGGCTGATGGTAAAAGACTAGGAGGCTTAAAAATTCCAGAAATCGGGGTCGGTCATTTTATTTCCGACTCCACAGCCCTGACTTTGAGAGCATCTTAAATTCACCCGGTTTCTTTTTTGCTTTCTCTTAATTAATTTGAAGGGGTGTTTAAACGCGTGTTTCATACCATTATTATATTCAATTTTCTTTTCAATCTCTTTTTCTGGTGTCTATCCCCTCTCGCATACGATTGAACCTCTTTTTTTTCCGGTGGTGGGAGGGAGGGGAGGGCTTTTCTTAGTTTAACGTCATTAAATCTTCGATCCATAATCCCGTATCCTTCCTTCCTCAGTGGCACGACAGCCCTGGGTGGGCCCTGGCCTTCTCAACAATTTTCTTCCACATCTCTCTCTTTTTGGCTATGGCTTGCCAACTTTTCACTTTTATGGTAGAAAAATCCTTATCAAGGCAATCAACCCATCTGAGGTTAGGTCGACCCCTAGTTCTAACTCCTGTAGGCAGTGGCGGCGATTGGGGGGGGGGACAAGGGGGGACTGCCCCTGCACCTTTTTCATCATCAAAGATTACCTCAACGTTAAGATTTCAATTTCTAAACATTCTGAGTGAGATTACCCGAACATTAACGTCACCAAATATTGCTAAAAATTTCAGTTTTAAAACCTAAATTTTGAAAAATTTCCAGAGATAAATTTCCGCACTCTCTCCTTCCTTTAAATTCAAAGATGACCTAAATTTATTATAAAGACTAGTTTGAGGGGGGAAAATCAGGAAGATAATTCCCCTAGATAGCGTCAAACTGCGTTTCTAAGACTCCAATTTAGAAAAAAAAAAAAAAATCCGGAGACCTTTTTTTTGAAATCCCCAAAAGAAGTTCAAGATTAAGTTCTTAGGATATATATAAATTTGAAAAAAATAAAAAATTGAAATTTTTTATTTGAATCGAATTTTTTTAAAATTTAAATCTGATTCTTTTTGTTTTGGAAATGAACCCCGAATTATCTGGCATGCCTCAAAATTGGAATTTTCCGGCATGCTGGTCAATCTCACGGCATATCGACTTTTCCGCCAAGTCAGCTAAAGAGAGTTAATGCTGTAAATTAATTGCGTGGAAAGTTCAGTATGTGTATTGCTTTTACTATTATTGTTGTTACTACAGTGGGCGTCATTTAATTGAATCAGTAATTAATTGAATCAACCGCTTTAATGAATCAAATTGTAAAAAACAGAACAAAATCCAAGTGTATTGAATTAGCCTTATGAATCAGCCGATTTATAGAATCAAAACTGTTTAGAACAAACGTGATACAAATAAGCGGCGACCACTGTATTATTGTATTTCTTACTATTATCTAATCATGAAACTTTTGTTTTGTTTTCTCGAAATATATATTTGGAGTTTGGTTGCAAACCACATTCTTTTGAAGCAGTAAAATTTTATATATGAAGTTTAGGTGTACAATACACACGCAGAAAGGACGTCCAGCAGGGGTGCCCACCTGGGGGGGGGGGTATCGCGCAGACTGCACCATTGACATTTTTAGGGGGGGTGCTTTAAGGGGTATTTTTCTCATTTGGGGGGAGTGTTTTGAGGGGTATTCTCATTTTGGGCCTCTTGCTTTTTTTTGGGGGGGGAGGAGGATCTCCACAATATTTAGGAGGGGGCGCGTCCTTGACCTTAGGGGATGAGCACTCTTGCGTCCAGAAACATACTCGGGGCCCAGTTAGCCTGGTCTTACTCAATTTATCAAACCTCAATGAAAATCAAGAGTCCTATTAAAACTATTTACCCCATCGTAAGCAGCAGCTGCTTTTGGTAAGCTATTCCCAGCATTGAAGTAGTAATTTTTTCTGATTTCAATCTAAAAGCTGGACTGCATTTTAATCACACTGCAAAACTGTGGAGTTCCAGAAATCAAGCACAATGCTAGATGGAATTATGAAACAGGAAAAAGAGGATTACCTTCTAATCCGCCATCCTGCCCCACGCTCTTCTTTTCCCGGAAGTAGAAATGATGATGAACGACCCTTTACATCTGTTATGAGCAACTCCCTGTCTCTCTCTCTTCAAAAAAAAAAAAAAACTACTAACAAATGCAAACCAGATTTTTTTTAAGCATCTTTTCTTGAGATTTTAGCAGCTTTTATTGCTCGAGAAAACAGGCAAGATATTCGTTCAGAGCTGAACGAGTCCACTTTTCTCGCCACCAAGCTCCAGTAGTATATGCATGAAGCTTTCAATTGGTTTGAAATTATTTTATGTTCGAAGCACCTAGAAGGTAAAGGGATGTTAACTTTTAAGTTGAAAATTTGGGGATAACTAGTACAAATGAGGCAGTGAGAAGCAAAGTGATGTAAGTGTCAAAATTAAAAATATGGAGATAGCCTATACAAATAGTAGGTGAGCCTCTCCTCTGTTTTGTAGCAAGAGATAGTACTAGTGGTCCTGATGGGTACTGTTATACAGTATGATTTAGAAAAACTTTTCAATGAAAGTCAATCTAGGACAGGAGCTTGAAACGCGTCTGTTTTGAGGCAGGAGATGGTACTAGCAACTCTGGGTAGGTGCCGCAACACAGCATGGTTTAGAAAAACTTTTCAATGAAAGTCAACCTAGGACAGGAGCTTGAAACGCGTCTGTTTTGAGGCAGGAGATGGTACTAGCAGCTCTGGGTAGGTGCCGCTACACAGCATGGTTTAGAAAAACTTTTCAATGAAAGTCAACCTAGGACAGGACCTTGAAACGCGTCTGTTTTGAGGCAGGAGATGGTACTAGCAACTCTGGGTAGGTGCCGCTACACAGCATGGTTTAGAAAAACTTTTCAATGAAAGTCAACCTAGGACAGGACCTTGAAACGCCTCTGTTTTGAGGCAGGAGATGGTACTAGCAACTCTGGGTAGGTGCCGCTACACAGCATGGTTTAGAAAAACTTTTCAATGAAAGTCAACCTAGGACAGGACCTTGAAACGCGTCTGTTTTGAGGCAGGAGATGGTACTAGCAACTCTGGGTAGGTGCCGCTACACAGCATGGTTTAGAAAAACTTTTCAATGAAAGTCAACCTAGGACAGGAGCTTGAAACGCGTCTGTTTTGAGGCAGGAAATGGTACTAGCAGCTCTGGGTAGGTGCCGCTACACAGCATGGTTTAGAAAAACTTTTCAGCTAAAGACTACTTAGGGTTTGAACTTGGAACGTGTTTTACTCAAAACTTTGACAAGCGAAGTTACATCCCTTTTGCTCCTCGCTGCCTCAAATAACTTTTTAGCAGATGAAACAATTTTTCGGAAAGTAAAATCTATCTACATTCTGATACAAAAAAAAAAAAAAAAAAGCTATTAGTCAATAGAAAACTTATATCAAACTCATTTTCTAAAACAGATAAGCACATGTTTTCAATAAATTGCAGCAATTTGTATTCCTTTTCTTAGCAAGAACAGTTGAAGTTTAAACATTTAAAAAAAAAAAAATATCAGCTTACAAACGTACAAGAAATTCTAAAAATAAGAGTCACGAAAAATGATTCCCAATATAAATCAATATGAATCACCCAATATAATCAAACCTCATTAAGCAATTTAAAAGAAAAAAAACTCAAATGATAAATTAATAAGTACTTTGTTATTTAAATAGGCACTTAGTTAACAGTCAATAACATAAAACTAGTCGAGGCAAACTTTACCTGGCAGCATTGTGAAGGGTACGCTGATCTTAATCTCAGCATCACTATGTTGCCTGGTTAGATTTGCCTCAACCAGTGTTGGGCATTAATCAACTAAATCCTCAATCGACTAAAGTAATCTGACTCCCATTTAGTTCAGACTAATATTTTAAAAATTTAATTCAATTGCAGACGAAGATTAACGTTAGTTTAAACTAACTTGTTAGTTGATTAAAAAACTAATTTAGTTCAGATTGATTTAGTTCAGATTAAATTAATCAAATTGAATTTAGTCAGATTAAAAGTAATCAAATTGATTTGATTACATTTTTAATTCAGATTAAATTCGTAAAATATAAATGTCACATGAACAGAGACACATTTGTATTTCTACGTGTATGTACATATTTACGCAAGCATACACGAGTTAATACGTGTATATACGACTATGTGCGTAAATATATGTATATAAACGTGTTATCCCGCGTATGTTCGTGGTATATTTGAATTGTATGTTGAGGTATATTTGAATTTTTAAGTGAATATACATATTTATGTGTGCATACAAGAGTAAATATGTGTATATACGAGTTAGTACGTGTAGAATAAGAGAATATGCATATGGATATGTGTTACCCCGAGTATACTCGTGTACAGAGGTAAATTTGCTTTAAATTGTGAAAACACATACTTATGCATGCACACAAACGAAAATACGTGCATATACGTGTACACGTGAGAATATGCGTATAGATACGTTTTATCCCGAGTCTACTCGTGTAAAGAGGAACATTTGTAATTCGACGTGCATATACATATTCAAGCGTGCATATACGAGAAAGTACGTATATATACAAGTATGTTTGTGTACACATGAGAATATGCGTATAGATATTTGTTACCCCGAGTATACTCGAGTAAAGAGGTACATTTGTATTTGCACGTGTATATACATATTTGTGCGTGCATATAGGAGAAGGTACGTGTATATACAAGTATGTTCCTGTACACACGAGAATATATGTAAACATACGTGTTACCCCGAGTATACTCGTGTACAGAGGTAAATTCCTATTTAAACGTGTATATACATATAAATGCATGCATATAAGAGAAAATTCGTGTATATACGAGTAAGTACGTGTACACACGACAAATAAGTGTTTAACCCGAGTATACACGTGTACGAAGGCACATTTGTATTTCTACGTGTGTATGCATATTTATGCGTTTATAAACGAGTAAATACGCGTATATACGAGTATGTACGAGTACACACGATAGTATGCGTATAGATACGTGTTACCCCGAGTATACTCGTGTACAGAGGTAAATTTGCTTTTAATTGTGTATATACATACTTATGCGTGTACGTAAGCGAAAATACGTGTATGTACGTGTACACATGAGAATATGCGTATAGATACATTTTACCCCGAGTATACTTGTGTAAAGAGGTACATTTGTATTTCTACATGTTCATGCATATTTAAGCGGGCATATACGAGAAAGTACGTGTATATACAAGTATGTTCGTGTACACACGAGAATATGCGTATAGATATTTGTTACTCCGAGTATACTCGTGTAAAGAGGTACATTTGTATTTGTACGTGTGTATACATATTTGTGCGTGCATATAAGAGAAGGTACGTGTATATACAAGTATGTTCAGTACACGCGAGAATATATGTAAACATACGTGTTACCCCGAATATAGTCGTGTACAGAGGTAAATTTCTATTTAAACGTGTATATACATATAGATGCATGCATATAAGAGAAAATACGTGTATATGCGAGTAAGTACGTGTACACACGACAAATAAGTGTTTAACCCGAGTATACTCGTGTACGAAGGCACATTCGTATTTCTACGTGTGTATGCATATTTATGCGTTTATAAACGAGTAAATACATATATATATATACGATTATGTACGAGTACACACGATAGTATGCGTATAGATACGTGTTACCCCGAGTATACTCGTGTACAGAGTTAAATTTGCTTTTAATTGTGTATATACATACTTATGCGTGCACGTAAGCCAAAATACGTGTATGTACGTGTACACATGAGAATATGCGTATAGATACGTTTTACCACGAGTATACTCGTGTAAAGAGGTACATTTGTATTTATACATGTTCATGCATATTTAAGCGGGCGTATACGAGAAAGTACGTGTATATACAAGTATGTTCGTGTACACACGAGAATATGCGTATAGATATTTGTTACTCCGAGTATACTCGTGTGAAGTGGTACATTTGTATTTGTACGTGTGTATACATATTTGTGCGTGCATATAAGAGAAGGTACGTGTATATACAAGTATGTTCATGTACACGCGAGAATATATGTAAACATACGTGTTACCCCGAGTATACTCGTGTACAGAGGTAAATTTCTATTTAAACGTGTATATACATATAGATGCATGCATATAAGAGAAAATCCGTGTATATACGAGTAAGTACGTGTACACACGACAAATAAGTGTTTAACCCGAGTATACTCGTGTACGAAGGCACATTCGTTTTTCTACGTGTGTATGCATATTTATGCGTTTATAAACGAGTAAATACATATATATACGATTATGTAAGAGTACACACGATAGTATGCGTATAGATACGTGTTACCCTGAGTATACTCGTGTACACATGAGAATATGCGTATAGATACGTTTTATCCCGAGTCTACTCGTGTAAAGAGGATTATTTGTATTTCGACGTGCATATACATATTCAAGCGTGCATATAATAGAAAGTACGTATATATACAAGTATGTTTGTGTACACATGAGAATATGCGTATAGATATTTGTTACCCCGAGTATACTCGAGTAAAGAGGTACATTTGTATTTGCACGTGTATATACATATTTGTGCGTGCATATAGGAGAAGGTACGTGTATATACAAGTATGTTCCTGTACACACGAGAATATATGTAAACATATGTGTTACCCCGAGTATACTCGTGTACTGAGGTAAATTCCTATTTAAACGTGTATATACATATAGATGCATGCATATAAGAGAAAATACGTGTATATACGAGTAAGTACGTGTACACACGACAAATAAGTGTTTAACCCGCGTATACTCGTGTAGGAAGGCACATTTGTATTTCTACGTGTGTATGCATATTTATGCGTTTATAAACGAGTAAATACATATATATACGATTATGTACGAGTACACACGATAGTATGCGTATAGATACGTGTTACCCCGAGTATACTCGTGTACACATGAGAATATGCGTACAGATACGTTTTACCCCGAGTATACTCGTGTAAAGAAGTACATTTGTATTTCGACGTGTATGTACATATTAGTGAAGTGCCGGATCGTTGAAAATTCGATCCGCGGATACGGATACGGATCCGGATCATTAGTGGCAAGATCCACGGATACGGATCTCAAAATATTTTTACCCAAATCAACTACCCAAGTGTAGAATTTGCTCCGGAAAGTATCCCCGTTAGGGTAATAGAACTGTTTCTTCAAAAAATGTCATCTACGGCGAAAATATAATCAAGACTATGATTTACTCTTTAAAGAAATATCCGTTAAAATTGAGGGGAGTAAGCTTATTTCTAGATAGCTTAGTAGATGTAGGATACAGGAGCAAGAATGTAAAGCTGCTTCCGGACAGGCTAGAAATATTTTTTTGCATTTTATTTCAGCATAAATGCAGCGCTGACCCATTCCACCCGACTTACCCTGACCGACGAAATAGCAGAGCCAGGAACACCTTTACAAACAGTGAATAGAGAATTTAGTTTCACTTTTTTGAAGGATGCCGAAAAAGATCAAAAGGAAGAATAACATAACAACAATAACAAAAACTAATATTTAGTTAAAAATAGAAGCTAAGAACCAAGCTAAGAACCAAGAAGAACTAAGAACCAAGCTAAGAACCAAGCTAAGAACCAAGCTAGAAACCAAGCTAAGAACACTTCCGAACAAGTTATCTTTTGAACGAAAAAAGCAACAATCAAAATAGGTTCATCTGTTTAGGAGCTACGATGCCACAAATAGACACACAGATACACACTTTTGAAACTTATTACCCTTTCCTTTTTGCGCCGGGGGGGGGGGGTTGAAATTGGCTTCGGAAATGATCCCTTATAATTTAAATATGGAATAAAATCTAATTTAAACGGAATTAGAGTCCTTTATTCAAATATAAAAGAATTTTTAGAATAGAAAAGATCCGTTTAAGATCCGCCAAAAAAGTAACGGATACAGATACGGATACAGATCTTTATTTTCCCACGGATATCCGCGGATACGGAAATCCGGAGCATCACTAGTACATATTCAAGCATCATATACGAGAAAGTACGTGTACATACAAGTATGTTCGTGTACACACGAAAATATGCGTATAGATAAGAGTTACCCCGAGCATACTCGTGTAAAGAACTACATTTGTATTTGTACGTGTATATAGATATTTATGCGTGCATAAACGAGAAGGTACGTGTATATACAAGTATGTTCATGTACACGCGAGAATATATGTAAACATACGTGTTATCCCGAGTATACTCGTGTAAAAAGCTACATTTGTATTTCTACGTGTATATACGTATTTAAGCGTGCATATACGAAAAAGTACGTGTATATACAAGTATGTTCGTGTACACATGAGAATATGCGTATAGATGCGTGTTAACCCGAGTGTACTCGTGCACAGAGGAAAATTTGTATTTATGATTGTACATACAATTTTATGCGTGCATGTAACAGTAAAGAAAAGTATATACGAGTACGTACGTGTACGCACGAGAATATGCGTTTAAACCAGTGTTGCGCATTAATCAACTAAATCCTCAATCGACTAAAGTAATCTGACTCACATTTAGTTCAGATTATATTTAATCTGATTTTTTCAATTGCAGACGACGATTAACGTTAGTTTAAACTAACTTGGTTAGTTGTAGGAAAAAAAAAAACTAATTTAGTTCAGATTGATTTAGTTCGGACTAATTTAATCAGATTGATTTAGTCAACTAAAGTAAGCAGATTAAACTTCGTCAGATTAAACTTTATACCAAATCTAGAGAGATTGAAATAAATCTACACCGTATGTACTTGTATTTTCTCATGTATGCACGCATAAAAATGTATGTACAATCTTAAATACAAATGTACCTCTACACACGAGTATACTCGGTGTAACATTTATTTACACGCATATTCTCGAGTGAACACGTACATACTCGTATTCTCTTATATGCACGCATAAATATGTATATACACGTTTAAAAGCAAATTTCTCTGTGCACACGTATACTCGGCGTAACAAGTATCTATACGCATATTCTCTCGTGTGTTCACATACATAATCGTATATACATGCATTTACCTATGTATAAGCGCATAAATATGCATATACACATAGAAATTCAAATGTACCATTGTACACGAGTATACTCGGGCTAAAAAGGAATATATACGTCTATTCTCGTGTGTACACGAACTTACTCGAATGTACACGTATTTTCTCGTATATGCATGCATAAATATGTACACACATATATATATATACGTTTAAATACAAATTTACCTCTGTGCACGAGTATACTCGGATTAACACGTATCCATACGCATATTTTCTTGTGTACACGTACATACCCGTGTAATCACGTATTTACTCGTGTATGCACAAATAAATCTGTACATACACTTAGAAATTACACATACTTCCGTGCAGGAATATACTCGGGATAACAGGTAGAAATCCAAAAAAAAAAAAATGGGTTTACACTTATCTACTCGTATATACACGTATTTACTTGTGTTTACACGTACTTGTAGGTATATACACGTAGAAATACAAAATTTCCAGTATACACGAATATTCGGGATAACACGTATATATACGGATATGCACAAAACTACTCGTTTATACATGTTTTTACTCGTATATATAAGTGTATGCGAGAATAAATATGTATTTTAACGTATTAACGTACAAATACAAATGTACCTCTGTACACGAGTATACTCGAGTTACACGTATCTATTCACATATTCTCTTGTGTACACG